>NW_010259904.1:284-43279 GCF_000690775.1 Eurypyga helias
TGCCATTTCGATTAATAAGAGCATGCTGTGGCCCTTACAGTGATCTGGTCAGCAACTTAGATGTTCATATTCTAGGGCTGCAGGTGGCCACTGAGTGAGAAGCTGCTATTTCCCATTACTTTGCCTTGGTTTTCATGCAGTCTCTTTTCCTCATTTCAGCTTAATCTGTTAAAGCTACAGCAATAATTACTCATACACAGCTTTACCAGCGGAATGGGAGAAAGAGCACTGAGTCCTTTGAAGTGAGTTGGAGAGCATTAAACAGTCCCTTCTCCATAGGCATAGTAAGTAGTTAGAGCCTTTCAAACCTTTGAACTGATCTGAAATCAGTTATTTATATGCTTTGTTCCAGTTTCTTTAGCCTTCTAACTTTGAAGAAAAAAAATTAATATATTTATTTAATGGCAGAGCATTAGGTCCAAATCTTTTGCAACATGTACTCATGCTGAACTTCAAGAAATATTTTTAGTTTGGCTTTGTAAGCACTAAAAAGAAAACAACAACTTCAGCAGCTACCAATTAAGAGGTAAAATCTGAGCCAAATAAAAATCAACTATTTAAAACTATTCTTACATTCCTTCATCCAGCAAATATAATCCCAAACAAATTGTATGGGTATGTCAATCAGACATACATAGGGTGTTGAGGGTGGGGGGAGGCACGTTGGGAAGGGAGGGAATGGATTCAAAGAGGAGAGTTCTGGAGTATTTATTTTCTTCTGCAAATGTTTAACTTGTAACAAATAGGGGATAGATTCCCTAACCTACAATCCTGTTAATATCTTCTGTTTACATTTCTGTTAATTCCCTTTTTCATTCAACCAGAAATGGAAAACATAATCCTTTGCTGAGTTTGTTATGGAAAACCGCATAGCATTAAAAAACAATAATAACAAGTCAAAGATAAAGTTTTTAAAGATGGGGCTGGACCCCTTTGTTTCCCTTAACTAGACATCTGAGAATGAAAAACACAACTGTCAAGATGTCTCCTGGCTTGCGTTACAAGGAACTTAATCCATTTACTAACTAGTGTGATGTCCTGCTAGCAGGAAGCAAGCACACACTAATTAAATGCTTCAGTTCTTTATTTAAACGCTTACATTGCATCCCCAAAGAGAAGGGTGTCCGGAGCGAATTGTTCTTGAGGAAATTACTTGGATTTTTAAGCTTTGGTTGTAACAGAAGTGTAGTGGTCATTAGCAAATTAGTGGTTATGGTTACAGTAAATGGAAAAGACACAAGCAATTATGGTTACAAATTATTTCAAAAGTATGAGAAAAACAAAGTGAGCTACTATGTACCAATGGCAACTGGATGAAACTAGAGCTGTAGACCTGTAAAGAAAGACTAAAAAGCAAACAATTTAGCATTAAATTAGGAAATTCTATAGGAAGACATAGTGTTTCCAGGTGCCAGTTAAAGCTCATACTCCATGAACACCAGTTGGGTTTATAGTCCATTAAAACTGCTTGTCACGATTTGTGTCTTACCTATTTCTAACCTTTAAGTTTTAATTGCATTACAAATTGCGACATGGAAGATTACTTTTGTTTCAGACCAGTGTGCCTAAGTGAGATCAGTAAGCTCCAAGAAGAGTGTAAATGAAGAAAGAATGTGGCTTTTGTTGAGGAAAGAAATCTCCCACTCCCACCCCCAACCTCATTAATTTTTTAAAATAATGAATTTGAGGAATTTACTTTGATCACATGTCAGTTTATTATGCTTACATTTTCTAAATAGCTAATTTTTTTTGGTAAGGTTTTGTTGTTTGTTTTTGGCTTGTACCAACAGATTCATAAATCTTGGGACAGGTTCCTCTAGTTAGAGAAAATTATATACTCCTCTAATGAGGGGTGTCTGACACTGGAGATAAAGAAGAGAAGAATGTACCAAACTTGCAATAGAAAGTGCATCAACGGAAAATATTTACTGTTCCTATTAAAAATGAATTAACAAAAACAGGTGGCCTTTTAATTGAAGCCTTTATCACTCTTTGCTCAATTTCATTTAAATGCAAATTTGAAATCCTTTCTCTAAGCCAATAGAAAGTTGAAACAGAACTTGAACACTGGTTTACTAACGATGCAATTATGTGGCAAACCATTAGGCTTAATATGCGATATCACATATACTGGAAATAGTAAGACAGCCAGTGATTGTCCTCGCCTTTGAGTATACGCATGTAAGCTGTTAATCTCATCATCAATACACCATACTTTGTCTGAGTTTGGTAAGAAACTTATTTCAATTTATCCTTAAATATAGTGCTCTGCATTTCTTTTGGGCAGTATACTTGCCATGTCCTGTAGCCGGGGAATTTTACACCCATCTTGACACAGATGTAAAAAAAGGCTTATCTATACTCAGGTCTGACATTTCAGACTCTGTTGAATTTCTAGGTAGAAGATAGTAAGTCAAGGGTCTAGACTTAAAACTGAAGTCTTTAGATGCTTGCTAAGTGATGGAGATTTATATGCAGGGTGCTTCTTCTTCTGAGTGATATGGTGGAAGGGATTTACAGGTCCTTCTGGAATATTTTTCCTTTCATTTTCATTCTTATTTTTCTTTCCCTTTCCTTTTTTCTTCTTACAGAAGACTTTGCAGTTCGTCTTTTTTATTTGCTTGACAAAAAGATTTTGTTGCCACACCCTAGAAAATGTTTACCTTAAACTGCCTTGACCTATGAAATGGATTTAATAACTGTTTTTCATTTTTATTTAAAATGTGGAGGTTGAAATATTTTTTGTTAAAAACACTATCACAAAGTGGTTAAGAGGAAGGTGGCCTCATCCTGACTGGTCCACATGGGTCAGGTAAAATATGTGGGATAAAGAGTGGAACTGATCTTCCCCTGAATGTAATCTGAGTAGTTTATTTAGAATTTAAAAAAATAACAAAAAATCCCCAATCAACCAACCAAAAAAAAAACCCTAAAACCCCACAACACCCAAACCCACACCTCACCCCCCTACCGCTCCCCCACCCCCCCAAAAAAAAACCAAACACCAAACCAAAGCCAACACCCAAAGATCCCAAAACCACCCCAACAAAAAAAGGCTCACTCTGATGTCATGGAAGTCTCTAAAATCTGACTGTTTTCTAAGGAAGAAGAATTAGCCACTTGGAGCTGGTAGCACTATTCAGGGTCTGCATGATGTGCTCAGTGCTTAATTGTGCCCCCTCCTTTTTTTTTTTTTTTTTTTTTGTCATTTCGGTATATGTTAAGTACATATAAATTAAAGAAAACAAAAAAACCACCAGCAAACAAACAAAAAAACACACAATAAAATGGAGATATCAATACAAAAGATACAAAACAGTCACAGCTAGAGAAATAAAAGGATTTGTACCATAGAGAGAGTTAGAGAAAAAGAAAGAGTAAAAGAAAGGGAAACTTTTTTTTTGCCTCAGTAAGATTTATCGCTCCTAGGATAATAGAGAATATTTCTTCTTAGTTTGCTGCCTCTGTACTGCACCTTCATACTGAAAAAAATAAGAACAAACATTTTAGGAAGGGGTCGTATGTACTTTCAGTGATTCAGTTATCACAGATTTAGTGTGGCTGTTCCAGAATATGAACAGGGATATTTTTCATTTGTCAGGAAAAAAACAGTAGTAGGCCCTATCAAAACTCTTAGGACTGTATAAAAAGCAAATTTTATAGCTTTCAGGTTCAAAAGTTCAGGTCAGAGGCGTGGTTGCATGCAATTTATTTTGCATATGAAAGAAACAGTCTTATGACTTTCCATATTAATGGTCCTCTTTCATTATAATACTAAGTACACTGGGAAGTACGATACATCACACAGGATAATATAAGCTGACATATACAAAGGAAGCATAAGAAAGCTTAGCTCCTGACACTGTTATTTTGCTTCTGGGTATCTCTGAAATGCTGAATACATTTTTCATTTGATCTTAGCTTAATGCAGGCATCAGCTGTTTGCAGATGGAAAAACAGACTTAAAAAGCATCCAGCCATCATTCAGCCAAACATTTGACTCGAAGAGTTTTCCAGTAATTGGTGAACTATTGAGATTTCTGTGACACCTACACAAACAAATGTGCAGAAAATGGGTAACTTGATGCGTACAGCTAATGGCTGTCTCCATAGAAGCCCCTTTAATTTATTACTGACCTGTTTTTTTCCTAACCAAGTCAAGGGCACGGTGTTTGGGTTTTCACTCCCTGCTTTCCTTGGTAGCAGGAGGGGTCCTTTCCAGGCTGCAGAGGCAGACCAGGCAGCAGGGAATCTGCAATGGCTGATTCAGCTTCTTCTCCCTGAATAAGGAACTAATCCAATTGACACATGGTGAAGTAAACAGATAGTGACATATTTGTAGACAAACTGTCATACTCTTGATTATTCCCAAAACCAAATTATTTCTGAACTGCAAGCATGGAATTTAAAAAGTCTGCCAGCCTCAGCAGCTGGTACATTTCTGTAAGACCCAACCACTAGGGGGAAAAGTTAATTTCAGTGTAACTTAGTACATTTCCTTACTTCTCATAAATCTGCCTTGCACACTGTGATGGAGAAATATGCAAATGTTCTTTTCACATTATAGATACTTTAGTGTGGCTTGTGTTTTATAAATTATACTTTTTTCTTTTCTTTTTTTTGTTTTGTTACATATTTGAATAATTCCTTGAAAAGCATGTTGACTTTGCCCTCTCTTAACACTTCTTTTCTTAATGCAATTTTTTTCCAGTTAGACTTTTTATTTGTAAATACAACATGTTTGAAAATTTTTTTCATAGTTTAGCACGTACTAAATAGGTTGGATTTTCAAAAGCACGATTGGTTTAATATTGTTCCCCCTGAACGCTGAACTTATAGAGCAATGAAATCAGGACGCCCCCTGCCTCGCAAGGAGCGTCAGAACTACAGTGTTACTGTTGTAGGGCTTGGGAATTCACCTCTCTGAGCCTTTTACAGCAAAGAAAAAATAGGCTATTTAAGCAGAATGATGTACTTACCTGTCAAACTGTATCACATGTGAAGCCCTCTTTCCTAAACAGAAGCAAAGCATATTATCCTGCCCTGCCATTACATATTTGTAAGGGATGAAGAATGACGTCTTCTTCTAGTGTATTTACTGAAGATTCCTCTAGACTGAAAATACTTTTAATTGCAGTGCTGGTAAAACAGGGCCAAATAAATAGTTGATGCCTTCAAGTTTATTAGCCAAACTGTAGGATTTGGAGGAAGAATGAATTTCCCTTGGCACTGCATAAAAAAAAACCAAAACCAACAACATACAGAAGGCTTCACATTGTGTGAGTCCCGAGGGTGTCCTTCTCCCCTTGTGTTTCCTTGGGATTAGGTGAGAGTCCTTGTGAAGGGTTTTGGGGATTTTGAGCTCCTGTTTTAAGACTTACATCATCAAACATATTTAGTGACTGCAATAATGTATGTCTAATCTTCAGTTAACTCTGGATTAGTTCATCAGATTTAGATGTTTGAGGAAGGAATTTTTAGAAACTAACTAAGCAAGGCATTATTTGATCTGATTATGGTTGATGTGCAGAGGAAAGGCTAAAAGTAGCCAGAGATGAGTAAGCATCTCTGAAATTATATGAAACTTCCTTCTCTTGGGTTCTTGAACTATGAACATTGATATGGAATTAAGCTCCTGTTCAAAGTTCCCTGTTAAGGCAAGGCATGTTTTTTACTCCCTTTCCTTTGAGAAAAGACAAAAGCAGAAGATAAAAATCTGAAGAGAGAGGAAATACTTGGTATCTTGGTAGGTAACCCACTAGTGCTGTAGAAACCTCAAATCCCCTTTGTTCTGTTGAATGCAGAGAAGAGATATAAATTAATTTTCTACATCATTCACAAACATTCTTATTATCAGGCTGTCTTAATTAAGATAAAAGAGGAATCTTTTGATCCTGAGTATTTTATATTTCACTGTCCTCACCATGGTCTGTTAGACACTCTGGTACAAATTTGCCTCTCTGAAACCTTTTAGGACCTACTTCATCATATATAAAGAAGTTTTACTTACTGGAGGAGAGAGAGAAATATGCAGCATTATCTGATAGCTACTCACACAATTTATATGCCCAGGTCTGTCCTGCTGGGATTTTTTTCTGGGCATGCCCTAAACCTAAAGGTTCATGCTCTTATAATAAAGCTTTTCTCCTGGCAGAATTTGAAACTCTCAGGAATTTTAACTTGAACAAGAGCTTTAAGCAACTAATTAACTCCTGGCAGATCCAGCTTCAGCACCTTTTTGTGTGCAGGGACTTACGGAATTAGGTAGCAGAGAATGGATTTTAAGGATGTAACTGGTGGCTAAATGAGAACTGAAGAGGATCAAGATGGAGGCTTTTCCAGAATAACTTTTAAGATGCAGAATGAAAAGGCTGAAAAATTACTTATGGCAAAAAAAATCAATTCCACAGAATTTAAATGAAGGATGAATATAATTAATTTTGACCTCATAAGCATTCTCTACTAGAAGTTTCTGCTTCAAATTCAGTTCAGTGTAGCCACTGTATAGCAGCAGTGGAAACTGTATGGCAACTCAGTGTTATAGCACTCCTATGAATTTATTTGTTTTATTTTATTACAAATTAACATATTCTTGTGCTGTATCAGAGTACTTAATACTTTCAGATTCTTGAAAAACTTAGTTTTTGAAAAGAGTATTTGAAGACTGAAGCAAATATTATCTAGGATATTAATTACTGAGAACATTCTTGTGCTTCAGAAATATGTTTTTAAAGGCCTGCTAATGTTTACTGTTCCATTGAAAAGGGGTTTTGCTTAGCTAAGCAATGTACTATGACATTGTCTCTGATACACCTTTTTCCATCTTGTCATCTTTTGTTTCATCCCCTGTTAATTAGCTCAGTCATCAAGAATGCTGGCATTTTCTTCGTGATTAATTTTCAGAACTGTATGTGTATCTCATCTGTTTTATTCTTTCTGTTTGGGTGGTTTGGTGTTTCACACACACCCCCCCCCAACATTTGTAGGAGACAGTACTTCAAAGTGTGATGTAGAAGATCTTGGAGCAGCAGCTAGTAAATTATACATTTTAATAGCTGGCCCTTTTCATTGTTGTCCTTTATAAAGTGTTTAATTTCTTTATAACATTTCTATCTTTTAGTAAATGGAATAATAGAGACCATACACATGCACATGCCTCTTTATTTTTTCTTTTAGATTACCTTTAATAAAACTTACAAAGAAAAACAACAATGAAGTATGTGAAGTATGCTATTAATATACCTACCTCAAACAGTGTCTGGCTCCAGGAAATCCTAATATCTAGCCTGATTTTGACTTTTCTTTGCCTCACATAGAGTCGTTTCCACATATTTAAAGAATATTACCACAGCAATTTTTCCCATCCTGCTTTTGCTTTACAGAAAAGGAAGTGACTGCATAAGCTGAAAAGTATCGAGGGCTCAAATTGCACACGTGCATGCACACATGTGCACGCACACCCACACAGAGGGGAACTGACAAGGCCCCATCCAGATGCCACACTCCTGCGAAAGGAACATGATGACAGCTCAGTATCACAGTGCCTCCAAGCAGGGTCTTAGACAGGAAAGTCTATATCCAGCTGCAAGTGGATTTTGGAGAGCAATAAACAGAGACAGAACATAGCTAGGGCTCTGCTGTTAACACCTCTTGCAAAGGAAGGACATGCACAGGAACTTTAAGGACAGGAGACAGGCTTAATTTTTCACCATAGTGGTGTCATTACCAGAAATGTGTTCCTACTGTTATAATCACTAGCAGCATGGGAATCCTTCTTAGGGCGAGATCAACAGCTGAAGTGCTGTAGCGGCAGATTTCTTCTCTAAATATCATTGTCTCTGTTTTACTGATAGGGAGCATGAAGGGCTTGCTGAAGGTCGTGGCGAGTCCAGTGCAGAGGAGGAACAGCAAGAACGACTTGCTTACGCTTACACTTTCCAGATGTATGTGCATTGTGAGGGATAACATGCTAATATTTTTAACTATAAAAAGGAATTTCCTATTTCATTTGATCTTATTTTATTTTCCATTGGTGATATTTGAATGCAAACATTTCTGTATTTCAGTTTTTCTTTACATATTTATCAGAAAGAGAAAATAATGTGTATGTTGGTTTTTTGTCACCTTTAGAATACTCTTCCATGCTATCAAAACAAAAAATACTATTGTTGATCATATAAATTACCTACGAAGTTGTCAACTAAATATTTCTTTTAGGGTTTGTTGTTTTTTTTTTTCTCTATTTATTTTTCCTGTCTTTCTTACTGTTGGGAATAACAGATGAAACAAAGGCGATGTACAGGAGTGGCAGTTAGAATCACCTTGGTTTCTCCTGAACACCAATGATAGCTTGAATTACTGAAATTCCAGGAAGGACAAAAGGAAGTGCAAATGCCAGATGTCTTTAGGATAATATTTTTTCCCCCAAATTACTGTTGTTATTTTTCTATTTTGTTTTAAGAGCAACAATTAAGACTTATTTCTGCTTTAGTTTAATATTTCTGTAATACATTTGTTCTTTGTGAAATGTATTGCATTGGAAACCCTAGAGACAAGAAAGAATACTTCCAAAACTGCCAAAGAAACTTCATAGCACTGCTGAAAATCAGGATCTTTTTTAGTCAGGATACTTTGATAATTAGGAAAGGAAATAATTCTTTCCACAGCTTTTTGAGAATGGTGATTTCGAATATTGACTCACCAAGTACTTCATTTCTATTAAGATAGATACTTAGTTTCTATGAAGATCTTGGAGATCATTTATGAAAGACTGTATTCTTTATTTGGTAATAACTTAAAAGTAGTCCTTTATAGCTTTGCCTAAGCCCCAAATCCAACCACAGATAAAATGTAAAACTTGAGTGTGGAATGTGAGAAAAAAGGCAAAACAAAAATAAAATCTGATAGTAAAGATGGGAAGGAAAGAAAGAAAAAAAAGGAGAGAGAAAACAAAAGAGAAGTGAGGTGGAGGGACTATGTAAGAATATAGATGATCAAATTTCAAGAAGTTACCTTCTGAAACTAAAGTGGAAAGGAAGAAATAATTACACTGCACAAAGGTTCCAGTGATTTAAATTGTGAACTTTCTAAGAGTTTAGTGAAACAGACCTTCTGAGGCTTTCCCTCATCTATTACAACATCGTTTTACAAAACATTTCTTGCTGACTATAAAATGAAAGAATGTGAAGGTCTGATATTTAACAGCCTGGAGCAGCTATGATCCACAGAGCCACAAATGCTGACACCATTAACAGAAATATGTTTCCGATGAACATTCTTAATATGCCCCAGGGAAAAAAATGAATATTTATCCAGTTCATCAGTTATTTTTATGTTAGACAGAAAGACCCTAATGCTACAATCCTTGATCAAGAATGGAATAAAATAACTAAATTTCAAAGTCATAATTATCTTTCATTATCCATCACATACTGTATAAGTAATGTACCATTCCAGTAGGAAGTGTCTTAGAGTTTTTGCTTCTACAAACTTGTTCTCCTTGCTCGTGGCAGCCAGGAAACAGGGCAGAACATACTTGTAACCTATATACTAGGCTGGCCTGTTTCCATGAAGCTCTTTGTGAGAATATGACTGATACCTAAAAGAAACCTAAAAATTCTGTCTCTTTCATCTTTGAGGAAGTTTACATTTGAAATCACTGGAACATTTTTTCAATGGAATTATTTCTTCCTTCCTCCTCAACTTTCCCTGAAATATTGTCTTCTAAACAGGTTTTACATTTGCTCTTTTCAGTATTTTTATTTATTCATCATTTTTATTCTTTTCAGCGTTCTCTTTTCCTGTTAGGAAATTATGCTTAGATGATAAGATATATAAATGATGTGAAGTTAGACTAACAGAAGTGATTAGATAACATTTTCCACAAATATCTGGAAAGTAAACTGAGTCAGCATATGCCCACATGTAAATTTACACTCATACCCAAACACCACTTTTATGTACGTAACATATTAAATAAACATTGGTGGAAGACGGCTAAAAGGAAATCACTAATGCAAAAATGCTGGTAGTATACTTATTCCTGCTAACTAGAGATAGATTTTTAATTTTTTCAAGTGCATTAAAAAAAAAAAAATCAGTCAAGATGTAGTTCTAAAAACTGCAAGTGATTTCCAAAGCAAATACTATGTATAATAGCAGTATAGAGTAAATTGGGAGCAGCTGTTGATACTGACATTACAGATGGTTACAAAGTGTATAATTTATATTTTCTGCAACTGTAAGTGGGAAAGCCATTTAGACATAGATTCAATTTTTTTTTTTTTTTTTTTAGATCTTGTTATTGTGGACATACACACTCAAACTCCGTATTTTGACATGAATCCATTTTTATTATGAATTTGTTAGCATAGTATCTGCTTCTTGGAGTTTTTATGGTTTCTCTAGGAAACTGATAGATTCTCTAATTTTCAACTATAGAAATGTGGAAGCAGTCAAGCACTCTGTAGTCTACATGTTGCCTCTATGAAGCAAAGAAAATACAGAGTGAAAGATGAGAAGGTTAGCATATCTAATAGTAGAAGATGCAGTCCAGCTTTCATTTACTGCCAGTAAATCAAGATTATTCTTGGGCATAAAATATATTAAATGGAGGGACAAAAAGTTGTGGAAACAGTTATTTACTTAAATTTTTGGGGGGAAAATAAAAACCAACCACAAACTACTGTGATACCATTCCCCATCTTCCTCCCAAAACAAAACAAAATATCCTTCCAAACAACATCAGCAAAAAACAGAGTCAATACGAAGATCTGTCTTTGCAGAAAGACTGTGTAGATGCTGAGGTGGTTACATGTCATCTGCCCTTAAGCCTCTGGAAGGCCTAGTCTTGTAGCTTCAGCTCATCACCCAGGCTGCTGCTATGGTTTAGTGGGAATAGATAAGGCTCTCCAGAGGGTGATTTATCCACCTCAGTTAGGCACCTATCTGGAGATGAAGTAGTTTGCTAGCTAGAGGAATCACTCTCTGCAGGACTGCCTCTCTCTCCATGGACAGAGAGTGTCAGTTTGAAAAGCTGTGCCTTTGATGCTTGGGGATCAAGGCCCTTGATGCTTGGCGACCAGAGTTGGGCAACAGGATCCTTAGACCTCACAGCACTGACTGCAGTGTAGAAGCTGGAGAAGAAGAAAATGTTTGCTCCCTAACTGTAAGAAATCATTATTTAGGTTTGTGTTAAGAATTGACACTACTTTTTCAGACTTTTGGGGGGAGATCTGCGTACCAAACATGAAAAACTAAAGGAGAAGTTATTCATGTCTTTGACATTGGGTTAAACCTACAATTACAATTCATGTACAATAGTTTTTTGCTAAGTCCAGGTGGTCCTTGCAGCTCTTGGTGTCCACCTGTTTTATCACAAATTCCACTCTCAGTACTAGATTTTCAAAACTACAACTTAATCCGTGTAGCTCCTAAATCTCCTAGTACCATAAATCTCTCATAGTTAAACACTTTAATTTCTGCCCTGAACATTGACAGAAGCTTTAAATTCTTGGCAGTGCAGTGGCAGCTGATGTCTGAATCAAATTTTAACATCAAGGAGAGCTGGAAAAATTTAAGGATTTTGCTACCACTCATACCTCTAGGGCCTAGTCTATGTGTGCATAATGAGGAGGAACAGTACCATTTATGACTAAGTTTAGTGGTTGGAACATCATCCTTTCTTGATTTGTGGGCACCCACAGCATGCTGGGCTCCTACATATTGTGAAGTGAGTCTTTGTCACTGTCTCCTGCTTTTGTTATTCTTCTTGATACACATATTCATTAGAACATGCACTAGGCTCATATACCAACTTTCTGTGACTTAATCAGGTAGTAAGAAAATATATATTTTTTTTTCCCCAAGTGAATACTGGGGTTTTTTTTATTTATTTAAAGTGAAACAGTTTTAACCAAGACTAACTCTATTAGGGTAGTTTATCATTAAGTTTAGAGACTTGAAGGATTCATCTGTCCTAAAGCAGGCAACTAAAAGCTCCATTTACAAGACTTAAGTAGTCACCCTAGGCTGACTTTATAATCCATAGAGAAATAGACACATCCAGAGATACCTCCTAGAATAGCTGTCTGGGATAATCAGTAGAACCTCACAACCTCTTACCACTATCTACAAAGGGGAGTTAGATAGATTAGTACAAATTTGAATATCTCACTTTCAAATATCTAATTAGGCAAGAAGACAGTCACACTGGGACTCAACCCAACCTGTCAGCAGAGGGATTTGGACTTCAGCCCTTTGCAGAATAGCAGAAAGCTTTGTTTGAGAAGAGCCTCTCCTTCTCCAGTTTGAACTGAGCTTCCTGTAGGGTCCAACCCCAGGAGACGGTTTGGGCCTCTTTACTGTAGACAGGGAGAGATGGCCCCCATTACCTTGGAACCAAACACTTAGTTCTTGTTGAACTCAAGCCACATCACACTCTTAAACATGTTTGACAGATAAAACAAAGAAATTACCTATCAGTTGAATGGCTGATGTGAAGGACCCCTCCAGGAGTCTAATCCTTGTCAGTGTTTAAGTAACAGGCGAAAAAACTTCATGCTTCAGTGGTGGCTAGTCTTAAATTTCTGTAACGGGGAAAAAATGGGACCTAATTCAGCCTATATTAAACCAGAGACCTGGCATCCAAGTACAGTGTTAACTGTGACCTTTATGATACAGGCTCATGTTTTATGCTGAATCAGTGAACCTAGGATGTTGTTTGAAAGGAAATCTTTCATATGGAGTTCTTTGCTAAGCATTAATCTTTTTGAAAACACACTAAGAATCTATCAACACTGACCTTCACTGCTCTATTTTACAATGGAGTAAGTATGCTGATGGCTGAAGGGAATATTACAACAGATTTGCTTCAAACTTAGAATAAACAATTAACTTCGGAACGTCTGGGTTGCACTCAGTTTAGCACTGCTGGCTTGTATGGCTCTGTTACGATGCACATGTGCACATACACGCAGAGTGAGGATTGCTATACTGTCATTCCCACAAAAAAAACCTGGGGCAAATAAATAACTTGGTAGATAAATTGAAGTCTTAGCAATGTCATTTTTTTTCATTCCCATGCATGGAAAGATATTCAGAGGTTTCTTACTATTTCTAATGAAGGTGACAGATGTTTCAAATTTTCCTATTGACTGTAATAGAAGCAGAAGCAGAAGCAAACATCTTTCTATAGGGGAATTCCTTTCCCTATGCAATGCAAGGCAACATTGCCATTCACCTCACTTCATGGCTATATATCACCCAAACTACTCCCACCCTCTATTTGCTCTAAAACCTTGCTAAACATTCATTCATAAATATCCTTATTACCCTTTTTTTTTACTCCTTTCCTTAATCATAAAACACTAGAAACTCATGATTAACTTTTCCCAGATTTCATACAGAAAACAGGGATATTACCCATGTGTATATTTCTATTAGATAAATAAATAGCTTTCCGCATACCTTAAGTTAGAACATCAGGAGAAAGTACTGCAAATGAGGAGCCATTGGACTTCAGCAGAAACTCTGAGACAACCTCAATTTAATTGTGGCAGAGGGAATTATATAGTTTGTTTATTTTATGAGTGAATGAGTAGGAGTGTATTATGTGTGAATACTGAGGGGTGCAAACCAAATAAAATAGGGAAAACAGGACAAAATTTCAATAAAAGAATATTATAAAATATCTCATCATATACTGGTAAATATCTCAAGAACTGAAAATACTCTGAAAATATTTCTTTTCTGTCAATCTTACAAATTAAATTGTGAAACAGATTTAATCCTGCCTCAAGTATCCTTCTCATTAGTACCCATAACAAGACACAATTTTCTGATTCTTCCTCAATGAAATGTACCACACACAGGCAAACTCAAATCTACCATCGTTTTTCAATTTAAAATTAATCTTCACCGATTAGGTTTTAGGGAGAAGCTCTCAAAAAGACTCTTAGAAAGTCAGGTTCACATTAAACAGAGATCTTCCTATTGCCAAACTGTTGATATTTTCATTTATTTCCTGACATTTAAAATCCCATCTTCCAAGTACTGGGCGTATGGTGATAACTCATTGCATATATCACACATCAGAAAAAACATGTCTGTTTCCACAGCTGAGCAGACTGATTTTTACAAAATTGAGCCAGTGGTGTATTATTGTTTCAAACAAGGACAAGTTGTTGAGGGTTTTTTTTTTTTTTTGCCTGAGAGGCAGGCATACATTAACTCAAGACTGCTAACAGAATAGTGACAAAAGAGGCACAATGCTCTTTCTGATTCCCTGCTTCCTCCTCCTGAGACTCAGGCTCATTTGGAGCACTGATGCTTACCAGACTCTACAAAAAACACAGAAGCTATTGTGGAGAGAGGAATCTCCATTTGCAACAACAACAAAAAAATCAATTAAACAAGCAGTTTAAAAGACAACTGAAAAGTCCTCCACAATTTGCAGTTTATGATATATATTTTTTTTTTAGTTTTAAGCATACCTAAATAAAAAAAAAAACAACACCAAACCCACACCAAAAAACCCAAAACCAAAATAACCCTTTCTAGAGCTAATAGATCTTATGGGGATTTAGTTCAAAACTTGAAAGCAGATTAGCTACTTTTTGTAGGCTTTGATAGAAATCTTTTGTCTGTCTGCACAGCCATGGCTTTTACTAATAATACAGGGATGGTAGTAATTTCTAGTACACTTGGCTCTTGGGTCCCAAATAAAACTGAATTTTTCATAGGTCTGTGTCTCTGGGAAGGTAAAGGTTAGTGCTTGGTGTGTGATTTACTTGCAGCCATTTCAAAGCCTGTGGAAAGTATTAAGAGGCAAGAAAACTAGATGGAAGCTTAAAAGAGGGAAAATGTGGGGCTTATGATCCATTTAGCTCCTATCGCTGTGTTACCAATTCCAGGCATTAATAAAAAGGTAATTTGGAGGACTTATTTTGAGTGTTTACTTTGTTTTTCAGAGCCATGTATTTTTCGGAGATACATGGCTTCTTTCTGACAGAGTGTCTTACCTTAACCAAGTAAACATTTAGCATTTGTACAGTAATTTTGATGCCAAAGAATACTAGACTATAAACCACAGGAAAAAAATAGAAACCCCTAAGACAAGATAAAGAGGCTTTATTTACACATGCATATACTATACACTTACTTGCTCCCTTTCAAAATGCTTAAAGTTCTTTTCCCAGATAAATCATTGAGTTTTAGTTATATTGCTGCAGTGTATAGAAAGCAGGATGCCATCCTACTCTGAACATACGGAGATTTCCTATATCCGAAGTCCTAATATCAGAATAACAAATTGCATTTTTTTTTAATTGGGTTTCGGGTTTTTTTTTTCCTGAAATGCAAAATTGTGGACCCAGGAAGTTCAGGTATTCAAAGGTCTGAATCGAGAATGCTGTAATCATGCCCCCACACAATTAGAATGAAGAGAACACAAATGCTATGGTATAATCAGGATCTGAAATAATTTACAGCCAAAACATAATCGGACGCTGGCTGCTACAAAATAAACCGAACAAGTCTTAAAAATAGCTTCTTAGATATTGGCTTTCTTAGCAAACTTCCTTTGCATTTGGCAGTGTGTATATATACTTACACAAATGTATATACTCACAATTTAAAATATACAGTAATCTTTAGCAAAAATATCAGAAGTTCCACACTTTACTGAAAAATGCATATGGTCTGATGGAAAAATCTGCCTTATGTGAAACAGAGCATTTCCCTTTTTCTGGATCAACAAAAAAGTTATTTCTCCACTTGTTTCATGGTGGTAAATCCTCAACAAGAGGAAGAGGGTGAGCCCTCCAGAGCTGGTTCACACAGACAGAGGTAGTGGATGCAGATTTATTATGTACAGTAACTTCTAATTTGAATGTCCTTTTGTTTAATGTGCATGTAGGAAGATTACATGAATTATTATATTACTGTCACGAAGAAAAAATCTGGCTGCATTCTCAATGCACTTGTTTCACTCTGAAGAACAATTTTTGAAACCGTGTATGCCAGACTCTAAATGGCAGCGTACGAAGTGACATTTGGCATTTCCATGTAAGACTCAGAAGAATGAACAGATCTGTGTGTGGCTAGGCCTGAATGAAGCTGTTTGGTTGTGGTTTGTCAAATTTCAGACAATATCTTGAAGCCTGAGTTTCATTTCTCACTGATATAAATCAATGGTAATCTCTCGATTTCAGTGAAGTCAGTAGGAGTTACAACTTCAACAGAGCCAGGATTTTCATCCCACAGGTAAAAGTTTTGAGACTAGTGGTGTTACACTTCCACAGAAGTAGCAATAAAAGACAAAAGATCATCTTTATTTTTTAATTTTATGTTAGCGAAAAAACTGTGAAAATGATTTCTTAAAATAATTTTTTTTTCCCTAAGGTTAAACTCTCTCTGTACCACAGTCTAACAGTTTAAAGAAAAACTATTTACAGCTGAATCAGAGTGAAGAGGGAGACTTCATTTGCTTAAGAAGTGGCTACTCACCTACTCAGTTATATAAAATTCATGTCTTTCTAGTGTTATGTTCACTTTCCATGACTCCATCAGTGACATGAATTCAAAATATATTTTTAACACATAGTCTAAGAGACAGTCTCTGTCCCTTCATAATTTGTCCTGCCTGTAGCCTTTGGCCATCATGGTAGCTACAAGTGTACTATGACACTATTAAACAATGTCTTGCTTGAAAATATTAATTTATTTATGCAGGTATAAAGCCATGTAAAGGAAGAAGACAAAACAAATTAAGATTGAACCAAAAATAATGCTTAGAATGTCTCTTTATATTATAAACATAAAGAGTAAAATTTAGAATTTTAGAATAAAAATTTTAGTAAATATAATTGTACTTCTTTTCTTCCTTATGTGGACTACTGAACACTAAATAGTTCTTAATTAAGACACTTCAATATTTTGCTGCTGATGAAATGAACTAAACTCAAAAGAAATGGTATAGCTGACTACATTTTAATTTAAAACTTTAAATATTGGCATATTTTACAAATGGACAATGTATATGTGTTTCAAAAGCATTCTATTTTTGTCTGCTATGTTTTTTCAGAAAGTTATTGAAAGCATGTTTTTGTTACAGACTGCAGACTATATTTTACACTTGGAAACATACACTCACACAAAAATGCTAATGTAACCCATGACACAAATGGCATTGCATTAGAAAAATGGAGGAGAGATTTGAGATGTTGAGTATCATACATAAAAATATTTAATTACCTATGTTTTCTGTTTTTGTATTCTTTCATTTTTCTGAACTAGACATAAAACTCCAAATGTGTGTACGTAATTTATCACACTCAATCCATGAAAGTGTGAGTAAAAAAAAAATTCAAATGTTTTAAGTGAATTATGTAACATCTTTAGCAGCAAATTTTAGACTATTAAAAGAAAATAAAAAGAAAATATTTTAGATGTGACCGATATTAAAAAAATAATTTCTCAAACATTCAATAGGTGATACAAAAGGTGACAATTACTGTTTTCAGAACATCTTAAGAATTCTCACCATATTTTACCCACATCAAATATTCAAAAATGTAGTAACACAACACTTCTGGGTTTACTTCAGATTCTCAGAACAGAATTTAGCCAGTATTTGCTATGTTAATGTGAAAGGAAGAGAATTTAACCTGGCATCTGAGCATCACATAATTTCTTATATATATATGTGTAACGTTCTCACCTTAAATAGACATTTACATTTTTCTTTGCTGTTTTTGATAGGATTTTTTGTAGTTAAACTACAGAGTTCTAGATTATTTTTTTCAAAAATATTTTATATTCTTTGTAAAAGCAGAAATAAATTCACAAGGTGTAAACCAGTGGTAAATGAAGTCCAACACAACATTCTCATAGAAATATAGAAACTTAGAAATATATTTTCCAAAGTTCTTTGAAACATGAGTTTTGGTAAATGGTTTACAGTTCACATTGTGGGTTGTTTCGCTCTCTATTTTTTCTAAAGGTAGAGTTGGAATATCATCTGAGATGCCAAAAAATCATATATAAGGACCAGAATGGCTGGAATACACATACCAAATTTTGATATTTGCCTTGTTTGTGTAACCTAGTCCTATGTTCAAGACAGAATGTGCTTTGAAACCATTACCAGCATCTGTATCTGCAAGGCAACTCTTATCTGAAACACCTGATGTTCTCAGTGCTGCATCATGATAGAATGACTAATCATGTCATAAAAGTTAAATGAAATCATCTAGCCAGGAAGAAGAATATATTTTAATAGTTCAGTATTTCAAATGAATTATCTGTTCTTTCATAGTTACTAATGTTTGAGTGAAGGACATTTCTGGGAACCTAGATCTTGATTCTGCTGCATTAAATTCAATGAAAATGTTGTTGTTTACCTTTCTGAGCACAGGATAGGAGTATTTTGTTAGGAAGACAGTGACATATGTGTTTTAGAAAAAAAATCTACTTGTGTATGATTTAAGCAGTGGAACAGGTTGCCCAGCGAAGCTGTGGATGCCCCATCCCTGGAAGTGTTCAAGGCCAGGCTGGATGAGGCTTTGAGCAATCTGGTCTAGTGGAAGGTGTCCCTGCCCATGGCAGGGGGGTTGGAACTAGATGGTCTTTAAGGTCTCTTCCAACCCAAACCATTCTATGATTCTATGATTTTCTTTTTGCCTCTGACATACTATGTTACGCCAAAAGCCTTCAGTAACAGAAGCATGTATGGCAACACAGAGAAGAAAAGAAGTATGACAAGGTAGGCGTGTGCTAATTTACTTCTTCTACACAGTGACCATGTTGTATAGATATAAATATTAAGCGTTTCTGTAAATAACATATTGATGCTATAATTTAGAAATGTAAGGAAATTGAAAGTGCAATTATTTGTGACTGTAGTCTTTTCTTGATCTCCTGACATATTATTTCACTAGAACTAACTAAAGGAATGTGCAAGCAATCTTTCTGTCCTGTGGAAAAATGCCATATGTCATTAGGCAAGCTGTCTTTGCAGAATGGACAGTGTCCAAAACACCAGTCTGTAAAAATGAAAAAAGCCAAGATGCTCCACATCTTATCTTAGGAGAATTATTGACTCAGAGGCACCATGTGTGATGGCTGTCTACAGTAAGCGTGGTCAAGATTATCATTAGGCATGCCACACACCCAACACTAATTCCAGTGTCAGGAATTCAGTTCCAAAGCATCTCTGCTGCAGTCAGTGTTTGGCATGACTTCAAAGCTAATATTCAAAGTCAGAAAGCTTAAAACCATGCAAGCTTATTTAGATTTATTAAATGTCCTGGCTTAGTAGATTTCTGGGTATTTGAAGATTTGTAAATTACTGCAGACTGAAAATGTGAAAAATAAAAAGTTGATCTTTACAGTCAGAGTTTTCAATGACATGACATTGGATTAATTTCAAAGTGTTTTCTTCCTGCTTATCATCCATTGTCCCTAAATCTTAGGAATATTGGAGTTGTGTGTATTCTAACTTTTTTTGATTGTGGGATAGTTTCCTTCGTTTGCTGCATTATGAAATTGCACAAGAGTTTTGGAAAACAAAAAGCAAAGGAAAAAAACCAACCTCTTCACTTGGAATACCACCTACATTAAGAAGTGACTGGTTTTTTATCTGCTATGAGAAATTGTTGGACTTGAGTCAGCACTTCTTTAAAAGACACTATCTTGTGACTTGATGGCTGTCATGAAAGAATGTGTTAGTACTTGTGTCACTTAAATTTTAAACAGCTTTTGCAATGAGAACAGCTGAAAACTCTACTTACATGGATAATCTACTTACATGTTCTCTCTCTACTATGTGACTAACTTCATGTACTTATGTGTAATACCCAAAATATGGGTGACACACAGAACAACACAAGTTACCTAAGTTCAAGAATGAGACGGTATGATTTGGTGCTTGGGCATTCAGAGTTTTTCTCTACTGAAACATGAGTTGGCTTGAAAATAAATGATGATACATTTCTGCAGGTTAGCACTTAAGATCTATGTATTACACTTTCAGAAATGAATATTTTGGTTTTAGACATCTACTATGACCTCAGAAAGCACTTTGGTATGAAATGTTATATTTGTGAAGTTGTGCATGAAAATGTTTTCTTACCCATGTTTTATATTTACTAATTTCAAGTATTTTCTTCTGTGTCCTAATATCATTTGAGTCAGGGTTTATGGTGAATCCTGAGCTGGGTGAAGTCTAAAACTGTAACTCTGCATCTTTTAAGTAAGATTTATTTCTTTAAAGTAAGTCAATGAATGTGCATTGAAACTTTTCATTCTCAAAGAGCCACCAATTTCTACAATTTAAACAGGAAAAGTGCAGATTCCATTGTGGAGATTACTTACAAAATGAAATAATAATTCAATATAAATCTATATCACAACTACTGCAGGTAACAAATTGAAAATGTTCCTCTTGGCAGTCCAGCAATTTTAGGCAACTGCATGGTTTGAATAAAATCTGGATGACTCTTTCCACCTCTGAAGCCTTATTTCAGTATTACTGTTCCTTTTAACAGTAGACACTGAGGCAATGCTCAATACTTATTACCCCATCCTATGCTCAGTTGCTCTCAGAGAAGGAGCATTCTCGCCCTCACTTGCAATCAGCCCTGTACTCCAACAATAAAATAACACACTCACTGCCTGCTTTCTACCCTTTTTGTGTTTCAGAAAGACATAGCCTAGTCTGCAATATATTTTAGAAATACATTCTTACTGTAGAGATATATTACTTTAATGTGTGTACATACTGCAATATACTTGTAGTGTAAGTTATGAATGAACAAACTGAACAAGTTCTACAACTTTTCAGAGTCAAGGGTAATGCTTCCAATTCTCTCTACAAATTCTAATGACTTAATCTACATCATGTGCACTGTCTGTAATATAAGAAATAGGCTCAGCCAAGTTCTGAAAAACTTATAAAATGGTGTAGACAATGTATAAAATTAACAATAGTGTGGTAAACGACATCAGATCTCACTTGGACTGATCTGTCTGCTTCAAACAGGACAGAAGGAGAACACAGATCTGCTCGATTTGCTACTTCCATATTCCCTATTGAAGTAGAGAGAATTGAATGCTCTAATGCTGCAGGTTGACAGAGGTAAAAAGGATTTAGTTTCTGATATGAGTGACAAGGACTGTTCAAGGCAATATGTCTGCATTTACTAGAAGGCATTAATTTTTTCCTGAACCCTATGGATTCAGCTGTTGACATTTCAAATAAATTCTTTGGGTTTGTGGGGACAGAGAGTCTGCCTGCTCAGCTGTCTGATCAGAGGAATTAGGCAAGTTAAAAATATGACTGAATGTTGTTATGAGACAATGTACATGAGGGGAAATGCAATATTGACACATCTTCCTAGACCTAAAAAGAAGGAATGAAGATGGGCAGACCTGCTCGCAGGATACTTCCAGACTCATTAAGGCTACATGTTTGAAATGAGCTTAGAATCTAAAACCTTTAAAATTCTTTAGTTTATCTGACTTTTTTACCTCGCCACTTACAAAGGGGATGTCCTGCCCAAACAGGATTCATCAAAGCTCTGTCACCATTCCCATGCAGTGAAACTACAGGAAATTCCTAAAGTTTTCCTTTAAATGAGGGCTTTATTAGTGTAGTATGGTGGTGTTTGCTCTCTGAGTTGCTCCAAGGGATCCAACTACAGTTATGTGACTAATTGTTCATCTCCTAACATTTCTGTCAGGGAAATGTTTATTTACTTGGATTATATTTCAGTCGCAGTAGAAATGCTCACAAAATGCAATATCTTGGCAGTGTTCCATCTATACTGCTGGGCTCTGAAGACATATAGGAATATCTGTATTAACCCTTTCTTTCTCACTCTCTCTTCCCTTAACATCTTGGATTAAAGTTACGATGTGCTTCAAGGAAACATTCATTAATCCAAAACTAGATCCACAAAAAATATGTTAAAATAATATCCTTTTATCTTGGAGAATTGCTTAACAAAATTATTTTTTCTCCAGTAGTTTAGTTTTACTGTCTGCTTTATCTGTTACAAAGATAAACAAAACGGATTTCTGCATAAAACCTAATCTGTATTTGAATCTTGAAATTCATAATCTTAATTGAAAATGACATTAAAAGCTCACCAATGTTTTACTTCTGCTTTCTGCATCAGTTTCTGGTTATAATTCATAAAGGCAAGACATCTTTCAATATTTTGTAACAAAAGCTCGGCTTTCATGTCTTCCTATCACACACACAAAGAAAATCACACTAGTTTATCTGTATGTATCATTTGAAATCACCAGTGAAGATACATCATTTGAGTAAACTTTATCATATCATTGCTTGAGGAATTTTTAATTTTTTAATTTAAAATCGGAATTTTCTAAAACTTATCCATGAATCCTAAAATTGATACTGTAGTCATTCTTAGATTCAAAGTTGAAACTATTAAAAATTATGAAACACAACCTATACATTATTCCCTATGAAGGATGGTTACTCAACATTTACAATAGGAGAAGGCACCCTTGTCCTCAAACATTTTATCCATTCAGTGACTAATATTTGTAAGTTTTATATTTGTACTGCTATCAGAACAAGGAATTTTTTTGGGTTCAAGAAGGGGAAAGGAGGAATTTTTGACAAGAAAATAAAAATTAATTCTTTAAAATAAATGCAATAAAAGAAATTAATTCAATTCATTTCATTTTTAGTCACCTTTCACAGTTTTTTCCTCATGAAGAATTTTCAATGCAGTCATTTGGCATAAGAAAAAAGGGATTTTTGTTTTTAAATTTTCAACAAGTAAAATAAAAGTATTCAGTTCAAAATGAAGCCAAATAAAAAGTTGCTGGTTTGTTTTTTCCAAAGAAAAATCGGTTACAGAATAAAACTGTACATTAAGTTTTTAACATCAGTTTAAGAACTTTTTTTTTCTAAACAAAACACACAGGGAATTGACAACAACATTTGGCTGTCTTTAATGTGAGAAGGAAACAGGGAGAAGAGTTTGAATCTTTCTGCTACAAATGGGGTGATAGTACTTCACCACCCTGATCTGGAGGGGAAGAAGGAAAGGGAAGGGAAGAGGTAGCAGTCTCAGAGCTAGCTGTGCTTCTGTCAGCAGCAGCATCTCAACACCTATCTCTGCTGGGCTATCTATCGCGACCTTCCTCATGACCGCTGAGTGAAGGCTCGGCTGGAGTGAAAGGATGCTCAAGACTCATTATGACTAAATTCTCACTAAAAGCTTCCAGTCCTTTAGAGGTAGTGAAAAGAAGTGGCAGAGACACAGGCACCACCAACTCACACTGGGCTCCTGAGTACAGGCACAGGCCCAGTGTATCTGATGAGGGGAGCAGTAGGTGTTGGGACAAGGTAGATGCCATGGTGTTGCTAGTGAAATGGTAACAGGAACTTTGCTGATGCTGCTAAGAAGGGACTCTAGGAGGAGTGTAATTGTCCTAATTCTTTTTAAAGGCCACTAGTGAGAAAGACAACTCCAAAGAAGTGATCAGTCCACCTAAGAAATAAATGATTTACTTCTTTTGGAAGGTATCTATTTCCCCGGGTAATAAAGGAAGTGTAGGATGGTTATAGTCTGAAGGCAGGCATCTTTAATCAGGAAGACAAAACTAAGGCTCAGGTTGCAATGTCAACTCAGTTACACATACACATGTGTTTTCTTACCATACAACAATATATTTTCTAGCTCTTTTTTTTTTTTTTTTTTGGCAAATACAGCATCTTTTGATTGTGAGTGTTGTTCCAATAGCACTACAAAGCCAGAGACAAAACCTGGTCTGTATCTGATGGCATAGTTCAATGTATTTCATTCTTTTTACATCTTAAGATACCTTCTGGCAATACAGGAATAAGTTAATGATAAAACCTTGCCTATTGTTTCTGAAAACATAGCTGAATGAATCACCCATGCATGAAGAGTAAATCCCAAATGATTTTCCATGATTCATATACAATATGGGGAAAAAGAAAATTACTGCACAGATGCAATGTACATTTTAGATGGGTGGTGGTCAGATCTTTAAAATTCTGGTGGGATTGATCTCAGACTAATCTGTATATTTAAATTCAACCATCTGACTCTAAACTGGTCAACTTATGTTCCCTTTCCAATAAACAGAAATGAGATTTTGTGGAGGCAATTGTACTCATCCCAAAATAACTACATTATGAGAGATGTATTTTTCCTAGAAGTCTGTCTCCACTGTTTATAAAGATGGTCTAGCATGACTGGACCATTCTTAACCAGACTTTTAGACATCAAAACCTAGGTGAAATGAATCCTATGCCAAATTTACACTCATATAATCACTTAAGAGTACTTTTACACCACAAAAATTAATTCAATAAACATAAATTGCATTCATGTACAGCCAAAATTCTGGAGAATTATGGCTGTTTTGTGGCAATTCAGCATATTTTTTTTTCTCTTATATAACTTAGAATAGGCTGGGATTTCATTCTGCTCCCTGATAAATAAAAGTAAACTCCACATTTGGATGGAGGAAGTCTTGGATATCTCACTGATAGATAAAAATGTTAGAAAAATTATCTTCAAGGGTTGCCTTATTGTATTTTATATTAGCATGACACTATGACAATGACACTTTTTGAAATCAAGATCTTACCTTTGAGCAACAGCTGGTTTGCATTGTTTGCTTAATTTTACTTACTTGCATTCTTTATTCCCATTATAGAAGTCACACTGTTTACATTCAAAGAATGTACACCCACTGCTACTTTCAGTCACAGTAGAAATCAAGCAGCTTCATTAACAAGCCATCTAATAATGATGAAATACTCTTCAGGATTTGATACAAATAAAAGGAAAAGCATATAAGTTGTTTCTTTTAAAACTGAAGAAAAGGCTAGGGAATGCTGAGTCATCTCTGAAACCAGCCACTTACTTCTGAGCCTGTAGAACTCCCCCAAGAACTCTCACAGGACAGAACGGGAACAAAGTGCATAACCAATATAGGCTGAGGGAGAGACCAGATTAAGATTGGTCTACATTATTGTCCTCTCTGCAGACATAGATTACTCCAGAAGAAATTTTGGACAGACTGTTATTTTTCATCAAACTTAAAGTCTTAAGCATGTGGAAAGGCTTGATTTAGGAAGTGTGATCAGCACAGACCACCTGGAATTTCCTTTTCAGGGAAGGAAGCAAGCTGTTGAGTGCAAGACTCAAGGCTTTTCCACACAAAGATTAGTATCATATGAATTTTGCTAAATGTCTTCGGGCTTTTATGCATCTTTTTCCTACAAACAGATGTGGACTTTTTTAATGAAGATGATTTCTATTTAAGACTTCTGTATATTTTTTTCTTAGATCATGGATGAGCTAACATGTAGTCTTGATCTGATCACCAAGTTAAATTAAACTAAAATGACAAAATATATATAAAAATATATATATGTGCAACAACATGCAGTTGTCTTATACCAGCTGTATCAGAAATATTTTTGTCTTGATCTTCACACCAGCATGGGCAAATTACAATAAAGTATCGTATGTGTGTTCGTGTGTGCATGTGCACAAGTACACAGATTAATTCTAATATTTGTCCCGGTAAAACCTCTGATTGTAAGTAAGAAATGAAAAAGAAAACTAGCAATGCTAAATATTTAAATGTTTCGGACAATTTAGAAGTTTGATATATGAGGTTATGAAAGAAAATTAACAAACTTTTCTTCTGTCAGAATAATTTGTTAATTTGACCCATAGAAGGGAGGCAACAGTCAATTTCTAATCCGTCTGATTGGTACTAACAAGAAGCTTAATAAATTTTATCATATTCAAGTGCTAATACAGTGTAGCTTTTAAATAAGATGTAACTGAAAAAAAAAAAAACTTTGCTCTAAGAAAAATGCAACAAAAATACCAAACGGTATTTTCTTAGACTTATTTTTGCATCTAGTTACATGGGTTTAAATTACTAATGCATTTTATTGAAACTGTAGATCACACCTGATATTTTGATAAAGCATACAGAATCCATGCTGCAGCATCTTAAAAAGACTGGGTGGCTTCTGTAACTTATCTGCAGTTGTATTTGATGTGTAGAAAGGAACTGTAACCTGGGTAAATACACCTGTAAAATAGATAAGTAAGTCTTGTTGCCATGACCAAAAGGACACAAGTAGTAAAGCTGATTGTCATGTGTCACCCAGTACAACATGTCATAAGGCGAATAAAAGAGTACATGTATTTATTTATTTATTTATTTAATATCAGCAGTGGGAATGGTGAGGAGATGAAAACAAAACAATAAATGTCAGTTACGTTTGAAGAAGTCATGACACCTCTTTGTCCAGAGAAACCAGAAGGTGAATGGGACAAAATGAGCTTTTTATTACAGTAATGAGTTCTAAGGAGCTAAGAATTTTGCTTTATTATATGCTATATTTCTTGGTTTTATAACATTGGCAACTAAAACTGTGCACAATAAACTAAAGAATTAGAATTCTAGATATGAGACTAAATTTTTCAACTAATGAAATACTTCTTAGATAAACAAAATTAAAAAATTTTGTAGATAATTTCCTGTTTAAAGAAAAGACAACTATACAATGACTTTAAAAATCCTTTTGTGCAGTCTTTTCATGCTAAATACTCAGTTTCTCACTCCTTTGTCAAGGAAAAACAAAAAGAAAAAAAGAAAAATATTACAAGTTTTGGCTAGAGACAACATGGAAGAATGTTTTCTACATGTAAGTGGGAAAAATATTTGATTAATAAGATAAAAAATATGATCAGGAATTATGAAGTATAAATGAAAAAATAATATTTTACCAGTTCATGCAAATGTACATCACAGACTGAGTTAAAACATGGCTGAATGAATTTGTGGTGAGTATGTGGTTCTTTGTGCCTCTAATATAACTCAAAAAAGTATCTACCATTCTTCTAAAGCAGTATTGTGAAGAAGGATTTCTTCCCCAATGAAAGGCTCTGAGAAAAGTATTCCCAGAGAGTATTATATGATAGTATTATTTGTTATTCTTTTTTATATATGTGCATCTGTGTAGATACAGTCAAACTGATGATATAGCCCCTACCACAGACTTCATTCATACTTATCCTAAACATGAATAACCTAAGTTCAAGTAATGAAAACTAAATGCTGCAAAAAAAGACATGCACAGCTCCTGAAGACAAAACTTGGGGTTTGCATAAGTTGCTAACTAAAAACCTCTATTCAGTTAGCAATGCCAGTATCTTCATGTTTCTACTGTTTGACACAATGATGGATTATTTATTTACTGAACAGCACTGGTGGCCAGAAAATCTGATTTTCATGCATGAAATCCATGAAACCTCAGCCAGTGAACAGCTTCTTTTACACGTGGCAAAGGTCATCTATCAAGGGATTTTCTCACGTTTTGTGTGATTGGTCATGCCTCATTTGCTTCAAGAAAATATGATTTCCCCAAAGTGTGTGCATTTTAAGAGACTCACAAGGACTGAGAAAGTTGTTTCCTCTTTGTTTGTGATAAGCACAAAATATAGAGCCTAACCTACAGGGAACGACAAGCAACTGTTTGTAGCTGGAAACCATATTTAATCCTATCATTAAGGAAAACCTCAGAGCACACTAGGAACAAAAAGAGTGCAAAAGTAGACACTTAACCTTTTCACTTAACCTTTCAGACTTGCAAGTATATAAAGAAAATATTCGGTATATTTGATAAGTATTACCTGTTCATGCTAAGAGCTTCTATTCTTTTAAGCAATGGGAATTCAAACCAAATGACCTGATACTGGATTTTTGTGGAGGTTTCACTACTCTTAAACAATTTTATTTCCATCTTCTAAGCTCTTGGAAGAACTGAAAGAAAACTACAGCTCACATTACCCACTATTGGTGCAGTACTTTTAGAATGTGGCACTACAACACATCTTCATTGTAAGTTTTCTTCAGCGCTAGGAATGCCTCTTATTGTTGCATGCATGTATGAAGTGCCTATTACAATGTAGCTCTGCTAAAAGTTGGGGTCCTAATACACCATGGTGACAGATAGCTATATGAAAACAGAAATATAGAAGAAACCCCTGAACTGCTGCCTCTTTTCTTTTTTTTTTTTTTTTTTTTTAATCATATGGGCCATAGGCCTGTCTTTTGAGAGGCTGAACTTTAGGGTGCTAATGGATGTTGACTAATAAATGGAGAAACTCTGCAAGACCTTTCAGATTTTTTGTAGTTTCTGGCAAAGGCTACACATCCACAAGTGGCAATCTATGCCTTTCATCTAAGGATTGATTGATTCCCCATTTTGTGATTTTTTTCTTTTTTTTTTTTTGAAACCATTGAAATTAATAACCTCCTGCACTGCCAGTACATTTTATTATATCATAGACTAAGTCATCATGAAAAGAATTTCTTATTATTCTTTCTACAGGGCAGATATCTGACTATAGTGGAATAATGACAACAATGTCTAACATGAATAAAACACAAAAACAGGACATAATGTCAGAAGGAAAACATTCTTGTCTCAACTGAAAATAAAGTAATATGTTCAAAGAGAAATCCTGTGGCTTTTAGCTTGTGCTATCAAAATACAATTGTTTGCACATCAGAGAGGCAAAATAAAAGAAAAAAAAAAGAAAACATTCATGTTAATGAAGGTTCTGGCCTCTTTCAATAATGTGGGAATGTTTAAATACTGGCATAGTGCTATATTTTAATACAATTATGGTAATATGCATTGTTCATTTGGTTGCATTATTTACAAAGGTTTGTAATCTTACCCACATCTTTGGCTTGCAGTGTTGATTGAGTCTTTTGGCATCTTTTTGCCAGTAGGATAGTGATGAATTATCTTGACAGTTCAAAAAAAATGTGAGAAACGATCATGGAATAGAAAAGATTAATATACAGTCGTAGAGAAAGAAATACTGTGTCTCAGCAACAATGAAGAGGAAGGTGAAAGCGTAGAAACTCTAAAGTAGATGGGATCAAAAATTGATTAAAAAATACAAATTGACTCACACATCTGAATGAGAAAGATCATCATAGAAATACTTATGTGCTAGCTGAAACAGGGAAAAATCTGCTATTAGCATAAGTCTGTAATCACTACAAAAAGGAAAGGATGAATAATTACTGTGGAAATTTAAAAACAGGAAAGATTTAAGCTGCATGTCTGAAGAGAAGGTGGGAATGAATTAAATTTAATAATGTTTGGGATTAGAATATGGAATAGTTTTGCATGGCAAGTCTTGCAAATTACAAAGCTTGAGGCATTTAAAACAAGACTGGACAACAGTTGCTTTAAGCATAAAGAAGATTGGTTTCACAGCTGGGTAGAGGCACAGAGTCAAAAACCTTATACCTGTCTTCTGCATCTAACTGCTATTCCTCTCCAATAATACAAAATAGTCTGTAGTACTTCATTCCACAGATCATAACAGGCAAAATACAATGCTTACCAAGGAATTATGTGTCTGACCCTTTTTCTTCTGACACAGAACTGCATGTCAATATTAATGACATATCATCTAGGTTGTCTACAGTCATGTCACTCTCATGATAAATGCGATCGGATACTGTGCACAATGTTGCCAATACTGATACTATTGAGGGGGTGTGCATCTCTCTCTTACGTTAATTTTGCCAGCTTGAACTTGGCTGCTGCTCCAGTTGTCACCGCTATTTATGGAAAGCAAGTTTGTGTTAATAAACCTCTTGCATAGTTACAAATTGTCTGGAACAAGTATGACTGTTACTGCTCTGATTTGTCTTGGGGAATTGGAATTTTACATGTAGATTGTCAGAGTAAATCAAAACAGTGTAAAGTTTGTTTTATTTGCACATTATTCTCCAGATAATATTCTTCCTCTAAGTACATGATAGAAAGGGATAAGTTTTGTATAAAATACGCAAGAAAATTTAGATTTTGTACAGAAATCCTTCCTTTTTTTATTCCACTGATCTACTGAAAACTGAAAAAGATGGTATGTCTCCATTTTTCAATAGCCTTATATTAATTTGCATCTTATTTTACATTTAACTGTTCTATTTCTACGTTGCATTCAATTATTTACAGATTTGCCCTGCCTTCCTTTATTCATCCTTAAATATATTAAATAAGGAAAAAAAAATTCTGAATTCATAATTCATGTTATATTAAAGATTCCCAGCCTTTCAGAATCCTTATAGAAAAAAATTAATGAAAATACCCTTTTTCTTTTTCTATATTGTACTACAATGTACTTAGTAGATATGCTCTGTTTTTCTGCAAGATAAAAAATGTTTGTTTGATATGGATGAAAAATATATAGTTTGCTTTTAGCTTAATTTTTAAAGAATAAGTCCTTTTCAACTTAATGAAAATATAATATTTATTGCAACATTTATTTCAGCCACAGATAACAGTTGCAACACTGTTTATTAATCAAAATAATGAAGATATGGTTGCTTTATGTACACTGAAAAACAAATTCACTACGGTTGTAAAGCAGTTCCATTTATGGCCTAGTGAATATTTATTTTTCAATTCTGTCATCACTACAAGAAAGACCAGCAATTGTTTCAGTGACAAAACTAATTCAATGCCAGAGAAAGAGAAGGGGGGAAAAAAACCCCCACAATTCTCATAGAATCAATTCTTTTATGAATTTGGAAAGTAACAAGTAATCATTGCTTGTTATAGTTTTTGACAGCTTAAGTATAAAAAAATCAATTACCATGAAACTACTATCCAGATTAATGTTGAAAATAAACCTGCTTCTTAGGTACCTGATAACATAGCATTGATTTTTATTGTTTGAGGGAGTCTGGCTATATTTAATTTCTTTTATTGATCTTTTTTTTTTCCTTAAGTCCTATATTCAATGCATGGCAGATACAATGCAATTTCTTATAGCATGGTAATGCCAGGAACCAAGCCTGTGAATTAATTTTACATGAGTGAAAGCAGTGCTTAGTAATTTGCTGAGTATTTGAGAGCAAAACTAGTAATTTTCCTCTTTATTATTTATAAATATCAAGAGGTCCAGAAGTAGGCATGGTGGTGTGGGCTCAAATGAGAAGACCTTGGAGTAATTTCTAATATCTTGACATTGCAGCACCTCATGTTCTATGCCTCATGTACTTTGAATGCTAGTAGTGATTGAAGGTTTGCAGAAACTGGTGGAAAAATATAATCAGCAGGATTTCCAACTGTCTTTTGAGACCATGAGTTTCAAATCAAAATGTAGTTTTAAACAGAAGTGAATGCATGATTTAAAACCAACACACACGCAGGACAATTAAAAAGAAAATCACATTGTTTGGAGCTTAAAGAGGTTCTAGTCTTTTTTTCCAACTAACGAATAACTAAAAGCAAATAGCGTCCATGAGCCTGTATGAGTAGAATTTTAATGATTCCTGCATCAGCAAAGTGAAAGCAATGTCATTTTGATAAGAGAAATGCAAAAGTTTCCTTCAAATAAATGTAAAATATGCAAATGCAGTGATTCAGAAAGGTAGAATGAAAAGTTTGGAGCAGTAAGTATTCTTATTTCACTGAAATGTTTCTCATCATGTTGTGCATTATAACTTTGTAGGAGAAGCTTTCCTTGTCTAAATATGCTAGATAAGGTGGGTGCTCTTCACAGAGATTGCCTGTTATTTGGAGATAGCTCAGAGGGTGAGTTTCTCTGCAGCAAAGCACTACTGTATTTATCCATCAAGGAAGATGGTGACACCTGTAAGTGGGCAAGCAACACCGACACACAAAGGTACTATAATGCTCGGAGCCAATTTACTGCAGCAGGGGAAGTTCATACTCCATCTGATTCAAAACAAAGTAAGTAAAGCCTGCCCAGCTTACCCTGAGGAGCTTTCAAAGTTTAATAAAGATGTCACGACCACATCTGGAAAGATGTGATTACTCCTGAAAATTTATCTACCCTTATGACTTTACCTGAGTGAAGTGGAGCAGTGGGTGGCAGTGTTACGCTGCTGCTTCCTAAGCAGAGAATCCATTCTAATCAGGAGAAGGAGAAGGGAGGTATCTAAATTAAGTTTGAGAAGCCCCCTCTATTAATCATTTGATCAGAGGTGACATAATAAAACCACACATTTGATTTTTTCCTGGCTTCTCTGCTTTCATTGATATAATTTCAGTGGCATAACATGTTCAGATCCAAGACTTCTATTGAAAAAAAGGTTGAGAATATTGATCTGAAAGGAGTAGGGTATTTTTGTTTATTTATTTGCTTTCCATTGGTGCACATATTTAGTAGTCATGCATAAGTATCATCTCTTTCTATGGTGATAATACCTACTAAGTTTCCATCGGGGAATAAGAACAGTTAAGCTGGGTTCTATCCAAATGTAACTACTTACCAACTTCATACAGTGTCTTGATTTTGAAATTTCTGTTTAACAATTGGTTCTAGAACAGAATTTTGATAAACAACACAATAGATCAAACTGAGCATCAATAGAAAACAACATAGTGTTAATGAGAGATTATCCCTTTATGGGAAAGGTTTGAGATGCAAGATATCTGGGCTGTTTATCTTAGCCATCTGAGTGGCTAAGTTATGAAGCTGATTTCCTTGGCTTACTCTGAAAAGAATGAATTACTTCAGAGGGCAGTTACAGATGGAGTTGACTCTCCATCTCTGGAGGAGCTTGTTTCTTTCACTTGATCTCATGAGGTGTGTAGGGAGATTGGTTTCCTAACATCAACATCAAAAATTGGAAGGTTTAAAAAGAGGATTCAGATACTATTCAGTGGTCCTATTATGCAATATTTCATGTAGTAAGCCTAAAGAAGCAGTAATATTTTGCAGGTTTTGATAAATCTGCTGCAGATATATGGCTGAGTGCAAAAAGTATCACCTGCAGCCAGGTATTGCTAGAGTCCATGCAGTGTCCAGCATCCACAGTAAGCCTGTAAGTCTGGCAGTTTGACTTCCTACAATGGAAAATTGATCTGCATATCACTAAGACACAATACATCTGATCCAAAAATTCATTTTACTGTCTTTTCTTTTCTTTCTTCACATCCAGTTCTCTTCTGGAGCCTAACATAATTTGCTTTCTGTGTAGATAGGTGGGAGTGTGTAAAACCTAGCAAACTTACTTGTGCTCTGAGTAAAAACCCACTCCACCTTCATTTATTCAACACCTCTCAAGATTTTGAAAAGATAAAATAGTTTTTGACTTTAACGTGTAATATTGTTACCCTTATGGTGTTTCAGGGAAGATGGGATGAGTCCGTCTAAACAATATTCTTTCAAAGTCTCCTCAAGGACCATCAGTAAGTTGTTTAGTCCTCTATTTGTGGTGTCCAAGCGCAAATCTACTTTCTTCTAAAGGTGAATTTTAGAAGAGCTAAACAGAGTTAGTTGTTTGGGTTTTTTTTCTTTTTTTTTTTTTTTCTCCTCCCACCTGAATAGCAGTTTGTCAAAAGAAAACGTAAACCTAACTGGTGAGTTCAGAAAAAGTTTCACTGTATAGATATCTCACAGTAAGTATTTCTCCTGACATTTCCTTCTGAGATAATGACTGTACTACATCCAGATTGCAAAGTAGGGGCATGCTTCTGCTCTCCGGAATCCAGACAGAGCCCCATGCTTGGAGACATGAGAATGTCCTTTACTCCACCTTCTGGTCTTTATGCAGGGGAAAAATACATGCTTACACATGGGCTATAAAGGCAGTCACAGCACTAGAACTGGACATCTGGGTATTCAGGATGTGCAGTGTACATTACTGTGTATCTTCTGCACAACCTACTTAATGCCCATGGGAATAAATTTGAGGTGTATTGCTATGAGCAACTGCAAGATGCTTGCACAACCATTGTTCCTGTATTGTGGGTATGTAGAGAGTTTCACAACTAATAAAATTATTGAAGTATAAGAATACACAGAAAATGGGATCTGAAAATCTTTGCTAATGGAGGCCAAGGATGGCTGAAGCCAGATTTGATGAGCCTGAAGAATGTGGGGCAACGTATAGGTGTTTTCAATTATCTTCTACACAAAAATTACAAGGGAGATGTCTACTGAGACTTAATAAATACTTTAAAAATTATTTCTGAATAAGTATATGTCTCAAGTACAAATGATGGGAGCTTGGGTTGGAACTCTTTTGTTTACTGAATGACTGCTCTTCTCAGCAACTGATGAATGAGGAAGAGCAGACAACAGAAAGAACATCCAGAAATTAATTCACAACACACAGCTCTTTAATGTGGTCTTGAATAACTGGAAGCAGAAGAGCATTCAAACACATTTATCCCAGGTTGTGGTATTTCTGTTTCTTCTTAAAGATAATGAAGGAGTAAGAATTCACTTATTATTTCTCTTCTATTCTGGAAGTAAAATACCCTGCTTATGTGTGTTCTCACATTCTTTTTCACATGCCCAGTTTGGGCCCTGTTTGGAAACAAGTTTGGTCTGCTCAAGTAAAGACATTCCTAAACTGCTAAATTATAATCTAAATAATGGATTTTGTCATTTTCTAAATGTAACATTCTGACAAGAAATATGACCTGTTGCTTACCCTTTTTTTCTGTGATATGCTTTGTGTATCAGTTAATTAGGATTATTCTTTAGGTAGTGCTCAAGACACCCCAGTCAAAACCTGGACCCACATTATTTTATACAGTCTTTACCCATACAATGAAAAAAATAACTTCCATGATAAAACTCTGACTAGCCCTGTCCATGATAAGACAGAACAGGTTGGAACTACCCTCAGAAAAAGAAGGAAAATTGGAAATGTATCATCTGTATTTATGTTAAATATTGATCAAAGAAATGCTACTGCTAACATAAACTTTTAAAATAATTTTTTAGATTTAAAAAAATGGGCAATCATATGAGAAATTTCTTTAAATCTCCCATTGTTACAAACACCTTGCTTACAGATTGCTTTGCAAGAAACCAGCCTGTCAGTAATTTTCATATAGCCTTAGAAAACAGCAAAAGAAGTGGTCTACCTAGGGAAATATTCACTGAAAATCCACAAAAGTATTTCCAGGGAAATGACCTACTTTAAAAAGCAGCCTGTGATTTCTGTCTGTGAAGTCCTGTTTCTGGCACTGGAGAAAAATATTGATAGAGGATTTGCAAGATCTGACATTGGCGGATCTTATTTTTGTGGAAAATCGTTGGACTTATTAATTGGAATTATTTCATATTAACGTTTTCTGCTTTTGACCAAGGGAAATGCAGAATGGCAGGTGCGGTGTGGAAAGTTTTTTAGCTTAGTTACAACTTAACACAGAAATATGGGGAGAATTCCAGCCTTACAGTAGTTATCCTCTAAACTCTCATTGGAGTTAATTAAATCACTGTTTCACCAATGATGATAAAAATAATATAAAAATTAATGTTACCCATTGAAGCATAAAAAAGGTTATCTATAGTAGGTCCACTTAACAAGAAAATGTGCTAGGCTACGTAGGGTGTATACTTCTTCATATTAAACACGCAAAATTGACCTCAGTTAGGTTTGAGTTGGCTATAAAATAGAGCTTACTTACCCAGTTACTTACCTGCTAGAGTTCCCATAGTCCCTTAAGATCCACTCCATTTTTCATATCTTTCTCCTAAAGTCTCATCACCCAAAACCTTTCCCACACCAGTGTGTCACACACCTCCTCTAGTCAGGAAGCAGGAGCAGCCAAGCAAAGCAAATGTTGGACTCTAAACTCATCCAGGGAAAGGTTCACCACCCTGTTTGTTATCAGGGCTACAGAACTGAGAAGCATTTCTGGAAGCCACTAAGTAACACATAAGTCCTATGTGCACACACAGTCCACCAACAAGCCTTTGTCACCCACACCAGCCTCACCTGGGACTTCTCATGTTTCCTCTGATCCCAGTTCATTTTCACTTCTGGAGGAGCCTCGTGGGTTTGTTTGTTTGTTTGTGGTTTTTTGTTTGGTTTGTTTTGTTTGGTTGTTTTTTTTTGTACCTTGACAATATTTTATCAATAATTATGAGCCAAATTCTTAGAACTACTTGCCAAGTATTTTGGTGAGAATACTGAGAGGACAAGAGTTCTAATATTGCTCCTGGGGCACAGCAAAGTCAGGTATTATTTTGATTTTGGTTTTGGAGTATTCTTTATAATATTTTTTAATAAAAATACATGTAAAACACAGCTATCCAGAATGTTTATCAGGAATTAACTACAAATATTCCAGCAAAGAGTATAAGAAATGTGGTTGTTACTCATAAGAACTACTTCTTTCACAGGTTTATTAAAATAAAAAGAAATCCTCCACACACCTTTTTTTACTGACTCAGACATTTTTGGCCAAGAAAGAATGTTGATTGGAAAGCTCCACACATTGTGAATATATTGGCATAATTTTTTGGTAAAATATTTCTTTGGACTTTTACTTATACAAATCTAGTATGTTGAGGGATGGCAGTTTGTGCTTGTGGTTGGTTTTTGTTTGTTGGTTGGTTGGTTGGTTGGTTGTGTGGGGGTTTGTTTGTTTTCTGGTTTTTTTGTTTTGCTTTGGGGCTTTTTTTAATTAAAAATAGAGTTTATGGAAAATGCCAGATCTTAGTCCTTTATTGAAGAGTTTTTCATCCCAAACTTCTCTTATTTTCACTTCAGCAAGGAACTTGGGCTTTTTAGCCTTTAAAACTGAGCTGGAAAGCCCTGGTGGCAGAACTCTGGAGACAAGTGAAACCTGACATCCTGTCACAGGAAGCATTAGGTCAGGTTCTAACTTGAAATAAATTAGCATGTTCACATAGAATTGAGGAAATAGGTTCATAACAATGTTTTCAATTGAGAGAATCATTAAAACACAGATTTGAAGGATTTACTGCCAATGGGGCTAATACTTGAATGAAGGAAAAAGATGAGATCCTTACCTAGGAACATTAATCAGAATTGTTTTATTCAGTTCTGTAGAGCACCTCTGATTTTAAACAGCTGAATTTCTCCCTGAAACAAATGGATTTATCCCAAAATCAGTGAATAAAAAGTGTTTACATACCCAATGTATTTTATATATGGATTATTTCACTGGTTTGTTTATTTATTCGTTTAACTCTTCAAAATATTTCAACATACATATAAACGTATATTGAAAATACATTCATATTTGGCCAGCATCTACTTAGGAAAAAATGGGATAATTCAGTGCATACTCCTTTAATCAGAAGGGAAAGTCAGTGAATTTCTCTGATACAGATTTCTTCTGTCGTCTCAGGTAAATCACTCCATTTATACCACAGTGCAGCAAAAGGTAATTTTATATCACAGAATAAGGTGACTTTTATAAATCAGAGGAAGGAAAGTTCACCAACATCAGAACAGGAACATGACCATCTCTGGGAAAGGGAATGGACCCCAGTCTGCAGGAAATCTTGCAGTTTATTTTAAGAAATATTGCAAGGATTTTGTAGAGTTTAAACAGTTTTGACCACCATCCTGCCACTCCTTGTCTCCCCCTTCCCCCCTTCAAAACCAGCTCATGTTATTACTCTAGGACTTAATTTCAGTTGTGTACTTTGTGCAGCTCAAAGGCTTATATAAAATAAAGTAGACTATAAATCATCAGTTCCACACTGATTATTGAAGAGTCAGGGAGGAAGGTAGGCATGTGGAGTGGAATAGAATGGAAAGGAAAATGAAAATGTTAAATGGAAATACGTTCACTTTCTTCATTCTAATAGTAATGGGTAACTCATACACGGTACAAATCTGGTTGTTTCCAAACCTCTTTATATTACAGTGCAAAAGAGGAAAACTCCCACTGCAATCTCTTTTGGCATAGCTTTAGATTAAATAAATGTTTTACTTGAATTATGGTTTCCTTTCTTTTGGGTTTCATTATTCACGATATAAACAGCAAAACATCACTCCACCAAACACCTCATAGTTTTAAGACATGTACCATTTATTATTCGGCTATGAAGAAACAAATTCTTAAGAAAAGTTATTAAGAAAAATACTCTCTTCTTTTTTTTTTTTTTTTCCTTTCCCCAGTCATGACCTGCCAGTAAATCCTGTCAGGCATAAACATATTAAAACAGCCTGCTACAAACACTGACTTTCAAAGTGTTGAAATTCCTAGGTGTAAAATATGTATGATGTATTCTCTAACTACATTCTGCTATGATTTTTAAAAAAAGGAAAAAAGAACCCAAACCCACAACATTTCAACCTTATTCTTTCCTGCCTCCAGGTCTCATAGTCTAATTCAACATTGAAGTTATTGATACAGTTGTGTCTCATTATTTATTTATTTATTTTGATTTAACATCATTAAGAATACGTCTCGTACGTATTTTTAACTTCAATTGCTTTTGACAGTTAAATACATTTTGGCAAGATGGATGACAAATCTAACTTCTTTTAGGCTCAGTGGATTCTTTTTCTCTAGATATTGCAGTTGTCATTGCATTTTCTTGGTAGTCCCAGTGAAAATAGACCCATGATCAACAGCTTTGCTCAAATATGTCATGGAAGACAGATTAGCAGTAGGTTTCAGATATTTATATAGTTACATTCAGGTGCCCCTTTTTGAGATTACAATTTATCTGAAAGAGTTTGCACTGGATTTACATCGAATCAGTAAAGGTAAAAACCAGATTTGTACAGTTTCTTCTGTCTTTGGATATGAAATTGTAATAGCTATGGACTTCTTTAGACTGTGAACCTCCAGAAAATTGGGTTGAAGTCACTGAACATCACTTAAACATTGGACATCACATAAACTTCAGTTATTATTAAGATGGATATGGAGGACTATTGCCTCTAAAAGACTTTTTTTTTTCCTCACTCTTTAGCTCTCCAAGACTATGGAGGCAAAGAGCACTCACAGGAGGCACAGCACACTCCCTAGAACCTCCCATCTTTCCTCCTGAAGGTTTTGATCAGCATAGCAGTACTTCTTGACAGTAAAATTTGGATTGTATTAGTATTAATATTCAACAGTGTGATAAATGAAAAAAATTTGCATTGATTTCATGCTTCAAACCAAATGAGACATTGCTGATAAAAAGAAATATATTCCCTTCACAGTTTGAAGGTTATCTTTGCAACTAGAAATGTTAGAGGTTGTGTTTGTTTAATAGATCTGCTACTACAGCATGAGATGACAGACATACTGGGAAAATCCCATTACTCGGAACTGGGGCAAATGCCAATAAACACAGCCTGTCATGAAAAAAAAAAAAACCCCAACCAACAAAAAAAACCAAAAACCCCAGACTCACCAAAAACCCAAAAACCCTCACACCTATAAGAAACCTACCAAAAAATACAATTTAAAAAAACAAACAAACAAACAAACAAAAACCAACCAGTCAAGGAAGAAAACATCTATTTTCATCATGGAAAACGTGTAATTTGTCAACACCTCCTAAATAAGACTGAGATTTTCAAACTGAATTCATTGACAGAATAATTAATAGTAAGAGCACCAGATTCCAGTTTTAGATAATGAAGTTTACACTATGCATCTTATGGGTCATTATAGACATTAATTCACATCTTTTATCTCAAGTGATTTCCCTAACCATGAAAGCATGAGGCAAACAGTTATTGAAGGTTACCTTTCTCTCTTTCCCGTTTTTGATCAAAACCTTTAAAGTAACATTATGAAAAATTCCTAATGAAAAATAATCAATGAAATCTATGTATTTCTATGCAAGGTTTATTTTTAATAAATCAACATTTTTCATTGATATCTCTTTAGTCTGAATAGTCCTGAATAACATTAAGTCTGAGGTTCCTTGCTCCTAGTCACAGAGAGGGATGAAGGGTGCTGTTCAGCCATCTGTCCTTTCCTTTTTCACATGAAACATACTTCTGCTCCATGTTATGCTTTGCGTTTGTTGGGGAAAGGGAATTGCTCCTTTTGAACTCTGACAGGCATAAACTGTCACAATACAAGAAATTATGTTATCACTTAATTACAAAAACACTAAAAAAGAAAAAGAGAAAAGGAGTTAGCTGTGCAAATAAGCAGAAGGCCATGTCAGTTTTTTTTTAAAAAAAAAAAGTGCTCTCATTTTAACTGTGAGTACTGAAGACTTTGTGGTGTATCATTATCACCAGCTGACATCTGTGCAGAACTGTCTTGTATGACACTGGTGTTCTATATCTTACATGCAAGTGGCTTTTAAGCAGGGATGAAACGGGATCTGGGTCAGAAATCTCCTAGGGACAGTCTATGGGAAGAAAAATCTCTGTAGCCAGATTTACAAATCATTGCCCAGTTCCAAACAGAAAGATAAGAACCAAAACAAAACAGCAGAAACAAAAGGTATATAGCTTTCTGACTTTAGAAGTATTTCCAACTTGATCTCCCTTCTTCTGTGTACATCAGCAGTTGGAAAATGGAAATCCATAGTTGCCAGATAAGATTTCAAAATAATTATAAATGTAGAAATGTTTCCTATTGGGGCAATTACACACATTGCATCATGATAATTAAATAGAATAAGCTATCTGCATATGAGTCTCTGGTTTATTTCTGAGCAAATTCCCATAGCTAAGATAGAGAAAGGGAATTAGGAGACAATAATGTGGATAAAGATTCAGGCCATCGTTCACAGGACACCACTTGATGTCAGTAACTTGAAATGCCCCATGACTTTAGGGAACAGAACAACCACTTCCACCTAACACTGTTTATTGAGGGTTTCCACTTTTTTGGTTTTTTTTTGGCTTTGCCTAACTTTGTACATGGAATTCAGTCACAGAAAATGTCACTTTGTCCTCCTAAATACTAGAGTCATTTTCTGATTGACATTTCTGAGCCGCAGAGTTACTTTATGAGCCTTATTGGAAGTGGGAATAAAGTAGAAGGGGGAAGAGGTGTAGCTATTGCTCTGTGGGCCACTGGAGAAAGGCTGACTTGGCAGAGTACAAAATCTGGTTCACTGGACTGTTATCCAAGCACTACTGGAGTAACTATTGGGGTCCCATGGAAAGTACTTGCAACTGTGGGACTTGGCCCTTGGCACTGCTGTGTATGTGAAAGACAAAGAGAAAAATACCTGTACTTAACATAATGCAGAAAAGGAGCTGTGGTTTTAGAACTGTACATTTCTCTTTATTAAGACATCACATTTTCAATCTGCTAATCAACACAATGTAAAGAGGCTTGAAATCATTTTATCCTACTAAGCCTGGCTCTGCTCAATTATCATCATAAAAAGGAATGGCTTTTGTTCTGCACTTCACTGCAATTGGTTTCCAATAATTACCTTTATGTCTTTTACCTATCTAATTTACAGAAAAGATCATAGTGTACATAAAGTTTACATTAAAAAGTTCAATAACTTGTTATCTGAAGACAACAATTTAGCCTTACGTTCACTGCATATACTATGGCTTTTGTGGCTTCTTTTCCCTTTGAATGACACGGTCAATGGTTCATCACATTTGCACCTCAGAGGCAATTGTTACCCACTCATGTGTGAAAATAGCAGAGTCTATTTAGATTAAATTGCTCAAGATCATCACGGATTGGTAAGGGACAAATCACAACATTTTACTTGAAAGAAGATTGTTGTTGCCTTCCACCTCCACATTCTGCGCAACATTTTAAATACTTTATCAATGCATTCTTAAGAAGACAGAAAGAATTCAAAATTCATTCTGTTCCTTCTGCTCAAGGAAGATAAGTGTACTTTAGAAAAAAGGAAGACAGAAATGACAACAAAATATGTTAAATAGTTACTTGTGTCATCATTTAAGACATCCTACATGATAGGAGAAGTAGAATAATACAGGAAAATATCTCACAGGAAAATACCTATCTGAAAAAATGTGCAATTTTTGTTATAAATAAACAATATATGTGCAAGAAACATATATTAAACATTTTAAAATTACCAGATCACTTGAAAACTACATGTAACAAGTATGATGTTATATTTAAAAATATATTTTGCTTAAAGTATTAAATAAGTTAAGGAATTAAATTGAACAGTTTAGGCCATTTTCTATACAAGCTGATTTTAATTTCCAAATTGGACTACAGAAAATCCGTGTTTACTTTGATTAATTTCTTTAATCAGTTTGCAATTAACTGAGATGATAATGAAAGTGAAGATGGTCTGTACTAAATATAAATATAAGTGTAAATAGTGTAAATATAAATAGTGGAATTAGAAATAATATAAATAATATAAATACAAACTTATATCCAAAATGACATTTTTAATGTTGTCCCATCTTGGACATAGAAAAAAAAATATCTTCAGGCAAATCTGTCTTTGAAGACAGGATTTTTTTATTATATTTTCTGCTTAGAATTACACTAAACGTATTAAAGTAAGATTAAAAATGAGGTGCTGCTAGAAATATTGCATGACAAATTTTGTATTAACAGCATTTTTTCCCTATGGTAAAATTATAGATCTAGGGCAACACAAATGCAGAGAGAGATAAGACAGTCCTGTGAAGGAACATGAAAACAACAAGCTCTCAGTTCCAGAATTACTGAGGTGTGCATGAAAGGTGAGTCATGAATATGTGAGGCAATCATTAAAATACTTTCACATAAAATAGTGTTAACATTTATGTTCAACACAGTGGGAAAAAAAAAAAAGGCAGTGTATTGATCATAACAAAAGAATAAGAATTGTTCAGTTTAACTGGGTATTTCAAAACTACAGGCAAAATCTTGGAGCGGTGAAATCAGTGACCCTTTTCTCCCTCTTGGAGTGTGATCTGAACTTCTTGCTAACCTAACAGTAGTTGTAGGTGTACCAGTAGTGTCAGTTCTCCTTGATTATCAGTCTCTGTTGGGTAATTGTTTCAAAAGACAAGTAAAATACCATGCTTAGATCATTATTTTCTCCTGTCATTGGAATGTTGGATACAAAAAAGTTCACTTCACTGATAGCTCACTATTTGGGCATGTCGTGTTACTGTATGTGTGCATGTACAGAGGCACACCACTGATGGAGACAAGCAGTACAGGCAGGTGCATGTCTGTGTGTCCAAGTCATAGAATCATAGAATCA
>NW_010259905.1:0-2583 GCF_000690775.1 Eurypyga helias
CATTCCATGATTCCATGATTCTAAGCGTCGGAACCCAGGGTCCCCCCCGCCCCACGAGCCCTCGCTGTGAGTTACTCAGCCGCCGCCAACGAGCCAGGACTCCGGAGAGGGAAGTTTGGAGCCTGCTCTGCCCCCAACCTCCCCGTGCCTCAGTTTCCCTCCCAGAAAACTGCCCCAAACGCCCCCCCCTGAGCCTCGTTTAGCATTTTCAGTTGGCTTTGCCTCGGTTTTCCCTCCTTTTTATCGCTCTACATTTCTCTCCTGATCCATTCAAGGCGAAAAATAAACGAAGCACCCAAGCCAGGTGGGCAATGTTTTTCCAGAAGCACTTAAGGAAACGGTTAGCGCGGCAACGCCGGTGCCGGGACGGCTATTCCAGGTGGCCAAGCGGCCATCAGGAACATCCCAGGCTAGCCCAGGCATATGGAGGACGGGAATTTATTGCCGGATTAAACACAAGGATAGGTGACGTGCGTTAGGGATGGGCTGTGCCGCTCCGCGCTGGCCCCGCTCCAGCTGTGGGACAATGGGGACCGCTGCCACCTGCTCCCGGTGTCCTCTCGGCTCTCCCTGGCTGCTCCTGATGCCGGGGGACGGGAGATTGAGGTGGCACCGTGGGCTCTGCGCAGGGACAGGGAAGCGGGGCTGGTTTCCAGCAGCCCTTGAGATTCCTGAGAAATTTGGAGTAGGGGGAACAAGGCCCGTGTGCCCATGGCCACATCCTGATCCTGTGGCCTTCTCGGAAGCAGATCCGAATGAAAACGTCACTAAATCCAGGGATGCTCTGAGCCCTGACCCCAGGGATGCTCTGAGCCGTGATCCCAGGGATGTTCTAGCCCTGATCCCAGGGATGTTCGGGGCCCTGACCCCAGGAATGCTCTGAGCTGTGATCCCAGAGATGTTCAGGACCCTGATCCCAGGGATGTTCGGGGCCCTGATCCCAGGGATGTTCAGAGCCCTGACCCCAGGGATGCTCTGAGCCGTGATCCCAGGGATGTTCAGGGCCCTGATCCCAGGGATGTTCAGGGCCCTGACCCCAGGAATGCTCTGAGCCGTGATCCCAGGGATGTTCGGGGCCCCTGCTTCATGCCCTGACTCCAGGGATGTTCTAGCCCTGACTCCAAGGATGCTCCAAGCCCTGATCTCAGGGATGTACTAGCCTTGACCCCAGGGATACTGCAAGCCCTGATCCAAGGATGCTCTGAACCCTGATCCAAGGATGCTCCAAACCCTGACTCAGGGATGTTCGTAGCCCTGGTCCCAGGGATGCTCTGAGCCCTGATCCAAGGATGTTCAGAGCCCTGATCCAAGGATGTTCAGAGCCCTGGTCCCAGGAAGGCTCCGAGCACTGACCCCAGAGATGCTCCAAGACCTGATCCAGGGATACTGGGAGCCCTGATCTCAGGGATGTTTGGAGCCCTGGTCCCTGGGATGCTCCGAGCCCTGATCCAGATATACTCTGAGCCCTGATCTCAGGGATACTCCAAGCCCTGATCTCAGGGATGTTTGGAGCCCTCGTCCCAGTGATACTCTGAGCTCTGGTCCCAGGGATGCTCTAAGCCCTGATCCAGGGATACTTTGGGCCCTGATCTCAGGGATGTTTGGAGCCCTGGTCCCAGGGATGCTCCGAGCCCTGATCCAGGGATACTCTGAGCTCTGGTCCCAGGGATACTCTGAGCCCTGATCACAGGGATACTCCGAAACCTGATCTCAGGGATACTCTGAGCCCTGGTCCCAGGGATGCTCCTCCCCAGCCCTTTCCCGGTGCCTCGTCCCGGTGCAAATCTCCTCAGAAGCAAATCCCACCCCGAGGATGCTCAGCTCTGGCCAAGAGATAAGCTGGGACATGGGCAGGACCATCCCCAAGACCCCCAACTCCTCTGACCCCTGGCTCTGTTCTCCTTTCCCGCTTCCGTGGGCATCCCTTGGCATCCCACGCCTGCTGCCGCTCTCCTGCCTGACACCTGTTCTCTCCAATCCCCCCTCGTTAGCTCTCTGTTAACGAAGCATTCATTCCCCAATTTAACCTGGATTAAAACCATCGCGCTCCCTTGTTCTCTTCCAATTAATTTGTTCCTCGCTTCTATTCCCAAATTAATTCATCAGACTCGCTGGCAGGGAGAAAATGACAGCATCGGTTAATTAGCCGGGTGGGAATGACCGGGAGGGGAAGCGGAACAAGCGCTCACCCCGGGATGGAGACCCCGATCCCTGGGACCCAGAGCATCCCACTGAGGGGACCAGCACTCCCACGCTCCCTCGGGAGTCTGGCCAAAATCCTTTGGGAATAAAACATGGCACATCCAAGGGGAGGGGTCTCCCTGGTAGCGGGGGTGAGTGGGGGGCCGGGTAAGGGTTAACGCCGGGTACGGCACGGGCTGTTCCAGCTAAAAATACGCGGTGACTTTTCTGTGTCTGCTCTAATGAGTCATTCGCGGAGGTAATTTATTGCTCGTTACATAATCACTTTCACTTTCAGCTCCAGAAAAATGGAATCGGGGTGGTTTGGGTGGTTTTTTTCCCTGTGCCAAGGGCGTTTGGCAAACCCTGGGGGCCACCAAGAGCGGCCGCATTCCCGCCTCG
>NW_010259905.1:2699-4401 GCF_000690775.1 Eurypyga helias
GGGGGCTCTGGGTGGTTGGGAGGGGGCAGAGCACCCCGGGGCTGGCACCCAGGAGGCTGAGGGATGGGATGGGTCCATCTAAGCCTGGGCTCCAGCTGTGGCCCAGTTAACCCAGTGCTGCGGCCCAGTTAACCCAGTTAACCCAGTGCCATGTCCCAGCTAACCCCGTGCTGCATCCCAGTTAACCCAGTGCTTTATCCCAGCAAACCCAGTGCTGCATCCCAGTTAACCCAGTGCCATATCCCAGCTAACCCACAGTGCTTTATCCCAGCAAACCCAGTGCTGCATCCCAGTTAACCCAGTGCTTTATCCCAGCAAACCCAGTGCTGCATCCCAGTTAACCCAGTGCTTTATCCCAGCAAACCCAGTGCTGCATCCCAGTTAACCCAGTGCTTTATCCCAGCAAACCCAGTGCTGCATCCCAGTTAAGCCAGTGCTCTATCCCAGCAAACCCAGTGCTGCATCCCAGTTAAGCCAGTGCTCTATCCCAGCAAACCCAGTGCTGCATCCCAGTTAAGCCAGTGCTCTATCCCAGCAAACCCAGTGCTGCATCCCAGTTAACCCAGTGCTGTGGCACAGGAATTCCAGTGCCACGTCCCAACAAAACCCAGTGCTGTGTCCCACCAAGCCCCATGCCACATTCCAACAAATCCAGTGCCATGTTCCAGTAAACCAAGCCCTGCATTCCAGAAATCCCAGTCTCCCACCGATCCCAGTACATTGCCCCAGTAATCCCAGTGCCATGTCTCAGCAAGCCTAGTGTCACATCCCAGCAATCCCAATACCAATCCCAAGCAATCCCAGTGCCGCATCCCAGCAATCCCAGTATCACGTCCTAGCAATCCCAGTGTTGCCTCCCAGTGTTGCATCCCAGCAATCCCAATATCAATTCCCAGCAATCCCAGTGCTACGTCCCAGCAATCCCAGTATCACGTCCTAGCAATCCCAGTGTTGCCTCCCAGTGTTGCATCCCAGCAATCCCAATATCAATTCCCAGCAATCCCAGTGCTACGTCCCAGCAATCCCAGTATCACGTCCTAGCAATCCCAGTGTTGCCTCCCAGTGTTGCATCCCAGCAATCCCAATATCAATTCCCAGCAATCCCAGTGCTACGTCCCAGCAATCCCAGTATCACGTCCTAGCAATCCCAGTGTTGCCTCCCAGTGTTGCATCCCAGCAATCCCAATATCAATTCCCAGCAATCCCAGTGCTATGTCCCAGCAATCCCAGTGTTGCATCCCAGCAATCCCAGCATCAAGTCCCAGCAATCCCAGTGCTACGTCCAAGCAATCCCAGTATCGTGTTCCAGCAATCCCAGTGTCGTGACCCAGCAATCCCAGTATCACGTCCCAGCAATCCCAGCATCGCATCCCAGCAATCCCAGTATCACGTCCCAGCAATCCCAGCATCGCATCCCAGCAATCCCAGTATCACGTCCCAGCAATCCCAGCATCGCATCCCAGCAATCCCAGTATCACGTCCCAGCAATCCCAGCACCCAGCCACTCACCGGGACTGGGGGGGAGGCAGTGGGGGGTCTCAGGCCCCAAGGCCCCGGGGAGGGAATGTGGGGGGGTGGGAAGCTCCACACCCCTGCTCCCAAGGCAAGGAGTGTAGGAGGGGGTGAAAGTCTGGGATTTGGAACTGCAGCCTTGGAATTACTGACGCCAAATGTTTTATTTGTGTAAAAACGCAATTAAGCT
>NW_010259906.1:0-626 GCF_000690775.1 Eurypyga helias
AGCGCGCTCCGCTCGGCAGCGCTCTGCCAGCCCCCCCGCCCCCAGCCGACCCGCCGCGGGAGGTGTTTGGGTGCCTGGTTTCGGGGGGTCCTTCCTCCCTGGGGAGGGTGGCGCGGAGGTGGCTTCCCCGTCCGTCCCTTGTCGGACCCAGCAGCAGAAAGAATGCAAACCCGGTTTTATATATGCAAATTTTTGCAGCAGATTTAAGAGCTTCGGGTGCTGTGGGGTAGAAATCACTGCCGAAGAAGGCTTTATTTAAATAAAACAAGATTTTCAGTACTAGCTTGTACTTCACCAGCTTGGAAAATACGAGCGATCTCCTGTAATTTGCCTAAGTGCTCTAAATTACAAATCTTCCAAAATCCACACGGCACTTCGACGGAGACCTCCTTGAAAAAGCCCTGAAAGCCCACGGCAAGTGCTTTGCGCCCAGGAGCAGACCCCTCCGAAGCAGGAACCCGTGCTCGGAAAACGCCTCGGCAAAGCACGGATGGAAGCGGCCAGCTCGGGCGCTCCAACAGCTACCGGTGGCTAAAAACAACAATAATGAAACAGAAACGTACCACTAACCTCATAAAGTGCAGCAGTGCTTAAATCCAGCGAGTTGAGGCATACAAGGTAGAAAT
>NW_010259906.1:736-28683 GCF_000690775.1 Eurypyga helias
AAAAAAGGATTTACGTTTGTTTTGTTTTTTATTTATTTCAAATGTTCAGAAACCAGCAGCGACTCTGTCGGCCATTTTGGCTTGAACTCCCTCTCTCCCTCGCTCTCCCTCCCTCGCTCTCCCTCTTGCTCTCTCTAAAGGAAGCAGCTTTTTGTGACCTTCAAATAGAGACAGGTCATGTGACTCCAGACAGGCTGTCAATCACCGGATTTACGTTTGTTTTGTTTTTTATTTATTTCAAATGTTCAGAAACCAGCAGCGACTCTGTCGGCCATTTTGGCTTGAACTCCCTCTCTCCCTCGCTCTCCCTCCCTCGCTCTCCCTCTTGCTCTCTCTAAAGGAAGCAGCTTTTTGTGACCTTCAAATAGAGACAGGTCATGTGACTCCAGACAGGCTGTCAATCACCAGGTGGGTCGGCCCACTTCCCGCCTTAAAGGGACAGCGCCCTGCGCGCAGCGGGGACAACCGCCGGCCGCGGCACGCCGCTCTGACGCGCTCGCCACCCGCTCGTCGTGCGGAGCGGGTAAGAGCCCAGCCGGGAGAACACGGAGAGCAACTCACCTGCAGCTTCTCCCTCTAAAACCAGCTAAAAATAAGCTGCCAGTCATGCTAATTCTGCACTAGGGTTGCAGAAGCCATAAACGGTGAGCGATCAAACGCCCCACTAGCCACGCGCGACACTTAGACCCTAGCACTTACCTCGAGAGGAAACCACATTTTAAGTACCCCATCCTGGATCAAGGACAAGAAGAGGTTCATCCACAGCGAATCCGGGCTGTACCCGCACTGTCTACACGCCATGCACACAGAAACCCGGGATCCAGGCCCAGAGGTACGAACGCCCGTAGGGCTGCGGGGTGAGCTCCGTCTCCCTCCTACCCCCTCCTCAGCATCCTAAATCTCAGGCTTGCACCTCCATAGGAAGCAGACACACCACAGTCTCTTCCCACAATTTCCATAGATAAATGCTCCAGCAGTTCAAAGTGAGAATCCCAGCATGTTGCAACATTAAAAACATCTGCAGGATGTTTCCAAACATCACGCCGAATGTGTACAAACAGTACACGGTAAGGTGAGTAGGAGTGCTGCGAGGAGCCTGCTCCCGGTCAGCCCAACAGTGGTAACAAAGGCTTGAACCCACGGCGTGACGCGCAGCCGTCCAGGCGCACCTCGGGAAGCTCAGGGGACTGAACCCTTCAAGTACACAAGTTTTTAATTCTGTACGGTTTTGCACTGTAACTGTGTAGAAAGTAAACCAGACCCCACTACCAGTGAAAAAACCACCACAGAATGAAACCAATTGGGAAAGTCACAGGGGGCACTCCGTGGGAATGAAGTTGCGGGGGCAGGAGCTGCGCGTTACAAGTGAGAGTGAAAATCATTAGTGAGTATTATCATACTGCAGCCATCGGCTAAACGTTAGGCTTGAAAAAAATCATCAGGAGGCCACAAACAGCTGAGAGGGCTCAGGTTTTGACAGGCTTTGCTCCTACGACCCTCACAGCAAGGTACAGAAACTCCCCAGTGGGGCTTCCCCCAACAAGGGGATGTCTTCGACAGCCTCACAGCCCGCACGGTACCCACCCCTTCGTCTATCTCCGCAGGCTCACGAACTCTGGGAATAGCTCACACGCTATGTATTTACAGCTACCCAATTAAATAAAGCAGGCAGATGCTAGCTGTTGGGGTTGCTCTGCCTCAGCCAGAGCAGCGCATCGGCCTGCTGGATGTATGAGCCGGCCGTGCTTTGTGGCAGGGCTAATCCAAACATGGCTATTTCAGAAATGTGGTGAAGTCCCAGTGAACACGTTCTTATTTGTGGCCAGACCCGAAGAGAACACCACAGCTGCTCTGAATATCTAAACGCAAAACCCAAACCAACCGCTAGGCATCTGACTGACACAAAGTTTCGTAAAAGCAAATATATATGCAAGTTATGGAACATCCATCCCCCTTCGGAGAAATTACATTAAGTATTGCAGCTGCATGTTCCATACATGTTCACACCGAGTATGACAGTATGCACTAAGCTACCGATAATTTTACACCCTCTCAAAAGCCAAATTATTTTACTCAGACTTATAAATCCTCTTAACTTCAGCAGGGCTTGCCGGCTCCCCACTTTCAAGTCCTGCAAGCTTCTGCTTCAAGGAGCTGACAATACTGTGATGACTTTAAGCGACCAGCACTCACTTGAGTCGCTGTGTATCAGGCGGAAATCACCACTATAAAATTTCGCTTTGTCAATGTTCTACTGCCAAAGCTTTTTTTTAATCTGAACACTTTTGGGGACAAGCAAATAATCGGTGAACCAAAAATATTTAGAGAGGCTAGTCTGGGCAAGCCTTAAATAACTGCAGCACGGATAAAACATCTTGGGTTATTTAGCATTCTGTTAAAAATGTATGGGCCATGGGCCTAGGTTTTACCTTGACTAGTCTGTCTTCCATAAAGAACCATGGACTCCACCTGACAAGGTGCATATTACCCATGTTTTGCCTGCTTTAAAATGTTATTTGGAAGCAATTTCAAAAACCTTATTTTAATATAAAAATAAATTAAATTGATTCTTTTGTTCAACTAAGCTAACAACTGAAACATACCTTGTTCTTCACCTATTCCTGTTGGTACATTGCTTGAAATGACTCAAAGTTTTAGGTTCTCATTTTGGTTTGGATGTTTTTTTTTGGTTGGTCATTTTTTGGGGGGGAGGGGTGGTATGGTGTGGGTTCTTTTTGTTTGTTCATTTGTTTTTAATGCAGCATCTCCCCTACCAAAAGGGTTAAAGAAGCAGCAGCACAGCAGTTCAGAAAACAGTGAAGGAGAGCGTAAAAATACACAGCACATACAAAGTCTGCACATCCCTTTTCAGAGGGCAATTGCACTTTAAAACCTAACCATTAAGCTTTCTGATGCTAACAGCACTGTTAATAGCTGGTGTTAATAGGTTATATCCTTGTTATGTGCTACTAACTTATCTGATTACAAACACTTCATTTCTAAGCACCTTCCATCTGAGGCTCATAAAGCACTTTAAAAACTTTAATGAAGCTTCACAGTGCTCCTGTGAGGACAGTATCCAGTATGAGCAGACATATACACGCACACACATGCACATTAAGAGAGATGCTTACAGTCATGGATCCTCTGTGCTCGTATCTCAACTGAGACAGGAGTGGGATTTTTAACTCACATTAAGCTGCATTGTGGTTCTAGTAACAGCTCATCCTTTCTGACGAACTATCGGTAAGAGTCAATAAATTAGGCTTCAACATTATATACACAGACACGCTCCAGCATCCACTGGAAGAACCGATATATCAACTGTACCCTCCAGCTGTCGTCTCAAAAAGGAGACCTGCTCTCTCTGATCTGTATATCGACTCAATTCCAAAAGGATTCAAGTTCATCCAGTCCTTATGCAAAACTCCTGTGTCTCATGAGCTGTCATTCTGTTTGGATTCAAAGTCCTACCGTTCGATATCGTATCTTACTTATTTTGAAGGCTGCACCCTTGCCATCCTACAACACTGGACTCCACCCACTGGGCTTTATACACTGCCCATATGCACATGGTGATAATTTTAAGACTTATTTTTTCCCCTGGAAAGTTCTTCACAGCTGATACTGTGAAAGTGGAAAAGTCAATTCAGCTCCTGATGACACAATTCCTCAGCCAAAACCTCAAATATTAACAAGTTTCTCATAACATGAATGCCTTCTCACCAACTGTCCTTTCTCCTGCTGGTGAAGAATTTGCTTCCAGAAGTATCAGAGACAAAAAGGCAGATTTTTTTTTTTTGACAGTGAACCGAAGTCTGCGTGTCCTCCAGCCTACTGCAGCTCATCAGTTAGATTTCCCTAGACTGACCTCCCCAACCCCAGAAGGGAGGTGCAGTAACAGATACAAAGTACTTGGAGGCAGACTCCTCCCCAGCTCCCTACTGACTCACCAATGGACCAACCCCGACCGACCTGGACTACAATCCTAGAGAGCACACCTCTGCAAGTTAACAGGGATCAGAAAGGTCCCTTTGTCTTTCCCGAGATGAAGTTAAAAGCATAACGCTTAGGGTAGGGACACGTATGTGAGGACTGGGTTACACAGTTGCACAATTTCTAATAATAAAAAGCAAGCAGATAATTCTGTTCCATAATTTAAGGGGTTGAGAGTCTTAACTGTTCCTTGTGTGCTCTAACAACTGCCATAGGATTTACTTCAAGGTAACAGTTAAAAACGTTAAGGTTAAAACCAGGAGCTCAAAGCATCTTGCTTCCTAGACTTGGTAACAGCTAGAAACTTGACACAGGCATCTCAGTCCTAGGTAAGAGATCGTTCAGTCTGCTTTTACGTTATTTTCTCAAGTGACACAGTTGCTGAATACCCAACACTTCTGAAAAGTGAAGACGATACCTAAATCTGGCTCTTTCAACATACTATTTTTTCAAAGTCTTCACAGCAATTGCACATAAGCCATTGTGCAAAAGAGATGGCCTCTCCTCCTGTAGGAGTGCAAGTCGTTCAAGCCTTCAAGCGTCCTTCAAGAACAAAACACTCATTCCTAAGGAAAACTATGGGTTTGTTTTGGGGTCTCCCCCCCTCTTCACATTCAGTGAAGAGTGAGACATTTTATGCTACGGAATTGTGAAAACAGAGCTGGCAAGGATTTTTAACTACAGTAACCAGAAGTACAACACAGATTCTTTCTTCAGAGGAAAATACCATGACAAAGCATCCAACAAAGGAAAAGCTTTCCTGGTTTCTGAAAAGGTTACAACAGCTTTTGCATCCCTTAAGCAAAGGCACCTATCAACACATTTTACAAATAGAGAATGCCATCATTATTATTCAAAACTTATACAACAGTGCTTTGGAGCCATAATAAAGCTCAGGTCTCATTCATATCTTGCTAGGGACAAAGGAAAGAATACAAGGCCTGGAAACTTTTCGCAGCATATGAAGTTTAAGAACTATACATAACATCAAGGCCAAGCCAAAGTTCTGACACTATACATTAATGAAGTGCCCACAGAAGGATACCAAGTCAGAAGGCAAACTTCATTCACAAAACTCCATAAACAGCCACTATTGCACCTAATTTTCCCCTCAATCTGCCACAACACTTTCCCTGTCTGTTCAGTCTATAAATAATCCAACACCATGCCTCCACTTCTTCAATCTCCTCAAATGCCCTTTCCAACTGGAGAACATGAAGCTTTCTAGCTGCCTTTTAACAACGTTGTTCCATGAACAATTGAACTGAAAGCTCACTTCCTATGAATCTCTGTTACCTATCACCGAACCTCTTTACTGCACTAATCCCAGCTTCCCACACAGCCAGTTCTTCAGTGCCAAGGCTCTACCAGTATCTTGAGCCCTATGCAGATCTTTTCCCGTAACTTTTTTCCACCTGTTTCAGTACCTGGGCAATAAATAGCATATGCTACACCTAATCTCAACACACACATGATGATTAACTACTAACACAAAACCAGAACTGATACTAATTTATTTTGTCCTGAAGCACTTCTTTTCCTTTACTGGGGAAATTAATTTTGGTCTCTCCTCCAGTCAGTTACTGAAGTTTAACATACTGGTAATTACAACTATATTACAATTACTTACACCTCTGCCTCACTTGACCAAAACTGCACAAGAGACTCCAAACTTACGCAGAAGACAGACATGGAAAGCAATTACATGAGATTTAACTACTTTAGGAACTGAAAGAAATTCCTCCAAACATCATCTCCCATTCAGTCAAGTCTCCCGCTAAATGCTGAATGAGCTTTTATACCCATATCATTGGAAACAAAATGAGTACTTTCCAGTAACATAACAGGCAAAGAAACTTGAGCAAATTAGTATTCTTACAATTTTGGTTAACCTGCTCCTTATTATGAAGCTCTCAGAAGCTTCTTGGCTTTGAAGACTATAATCCTATGCTAACAGGTCTCCCTCTTCAGTTTCTAAAATCCTATAAACTGCCAAAATATCAATAAAATAGGACAATTTTATCTGTTTCATGCAATTCTATCTATGCCAGTGAGAAAATAATATTTTTCAAATAAATAAGTGTTAAGGGAAATGGTATAGGATATGACTCCACTCATATATACAGCAAGCAGTAGCTTTCTAATTGTTATTTACAGCACGTGAATTACCATGCCAGTTAGATCACGGATTCAACTGACTTTCCATCAACAATAGCCGCTACCTTGCATCTCAAAACAAGTAATAGCCTCATTGGTTAAATCCTTCCTTCCCTGTATTTAAGCCTTGAAGCTTTAAACATTTCAAAACAAAAAGCAGCAAGTATCTTCATCTGATCAGGTTGGAGTATTTAATGAAAAAATTACCTTTCATGTCAACAAAACTCTTCCACAACAGCACCCCTTCTTTACACAGAACCTTTAGATATGCTTCTACTGAAATTCCATATACTCTACTCACTTTGGTTTAGTCTGCTCATGCAAAGCAGGTTTCTTATAAATACTTATGGAAGGTCTCACAAAAGACAAGGAAGATTTTTGGACTGAAAGAGTTAGTCTTATTCCAGTAAAATTTTTCTTTTTTTCCCCCCCCACCTAAAAGGAAGCTAAACTACACTTTGTCTATCTCACCATAAATTAAAAAAAATCTAGTACCTCTCTACAAATTGTTCTAACTTGCCCTTAGTTTTAGCATGGGGAGTTCAATCACTGGCCCGGAAATCTCTGAGCAAAGGAATTTCTGGCATCTTGGTTGGAGTTGGCATCAACCCATTTTTCTTTGTTCTCATTAAAGGAACCATAATATGCGAAGTTAAATAAATAAATAAATGTCAACACAAAACCCCAAAGTAAAAGCAGAATTCAAAAGGAATGCATATTTACTGGATTACTGTAAGAGAAGATTTCCCTAATTTGACTCATTTTTCTAATAAAAGCACTATTTATTGCTGAAAAATATGTAAACTGATCTTTCCAAGTGACTTGAACATCTTCCCTCAGTAATTTGCCTTCATGTACAGCCCTTCAGTTTGAAATGTCAAGAAAGGAACAACTAGCTATCCATGCAGAAAATTCTACACGCTGTAGCTGTCACAAATACTCAAATGCCTGCACTAACCTAAAACCAGTATGACCCCCAAATATGATCAGCTTCGATGAAGGGCAAAGAGTTCGGCAAATTCCACTGATCTAGGTAGGAGTAAAAGAAATCATACTAGCCCTCCAGATCACAGCATGCCAGAGGAGCAGTGCAGCTTAAGAGCTCCAAAATATCTCTGTAAACAAGTTTTTAATTCATACCATGCTGACCACAGAGCACAGTATTTTTAGTCATACAGAGTATGCCGTATCTTCTACATGGAATAAAGAGCTTACTTTTTTTTTTCCTTCCCTCCCCTTCTTTAACCAATAATGGTCACTCCCTGAAGGGCCTAGATGGGATCTGCAACTTTGAACTAAGTTTCTTGGACTTTAAGACCATTTACCTCTTATCCTTTAACCTCTAGTATCTCTAAGCCATAGCGGATAGTCACCAGAATTTCTATTTCTGGACTTAGGAAACAAGAGAGCACAAACTCTAATGTAACATACAACCAGTAGACATTTTTTCCCTTCCCCTCTTCAACTTCTTGAAAGGTTCAACCATTTATCTCTGTGTACACACAAAAAATACCAGACTTGATGAATGTATTTATTCTTTGGAGAGAATGCAACACAGAAAAAAAAGCACCAAATAACTTAAATTGGATGCAAAAAGATACAGTTCTATAACTGTAACACACACATTTATGCCACTGACTTGCACTAAGAGAATTCAAAAGTGAATTCCCAGCAAATCAAAATGCGTGGCACTAACTTGGTGTAGGAAACAGAAATTTGTCTAAATCAAAATACAGTTTTACATTAATACAGACAAAACTAGTCATTTAGACAGGGTTTAAAATAGCCCTTAAATGATTTTGCTTGCTGTTCTTTAAGTCCGTTATCTCACTCCCATGTACATGTCATTCAACAGCTGCCTTCTAAATAGCAATAAAATGCTGAAAAAAGCCATTTCCAGCCATCCATATAAAGGATACCTCAGAGGGCAGTTACCTCAGGCAGCTCCTGAGGAAGGGGCAACTTGGGAGAGGGAAGAACAGCCACGAATCAACCAGACCTTAAGGAAGAAAAAAAAAAAAAAAAAAAAAGGACTTCCTGGACAATGAACTTGAGATGTCAATAGGGTGTCCAGGAGGTAAATCTTCTTCTTGGAAAGGGACTAGAGGTCAGGGGGTGGAGGCTTGTGGTGTCTGAAATAAAGAGGCTCTGGGATTTTAGGAGTTTGATCAGTATGCAAACAGTCTCCCCTTTAAAGAACACTAAAACAGCACTAAATCAGAACACCCTTCTTTTTACTAGGAGTCAGAATTACTACTAAGTGTAATGATTACAGAAACCAATGGTATCATGGATAACATATGACTGACTAGCTACTCTGGGCATTTTGCAGCATCGTATTTATAAATCAGCATGCCGGAACAGAAAATATACTCTTCTCTTGTTTTTGAAAGACAACAAATGTAAAGAAGTCTCTTGATCAGATGAGACTGCAAATTCAAAAGCAGGCTTTGTGCACTTCGCACACAGGACAAATACAGACCTTGTGGGAGAGGAACCCAAACCAACTAGCCTGTTCTCACTGCAAGACAAATGTTCTACCACTAGGCAAGAGAGCACTATAAAATCCTGGGGAAAAGAAGTGCCGAACTGCACATTCAGAATGCACACTATCCACAAATCCTTTCCTCTCTCAATATTCAGCAGCAACATAGGTTAAACATATTGGAACAGTAAGTGGGAACTTAACCTTCGAAGTTGATTTTTTTCTGATCTCCAATAGCATTTTTTCCCCTCAACAGTGATCTGGCTTCTGTTTTTCTGCATATTGAGAAAATACTTGCCAAATAGCAGTACACTAATGGTGTGGGTTAGCTGAGGTACAAGGAAAGCCTGTATCTGTTCACGCAAAGACATACAATGCTATATGCTTTGCTACCTCCTAATTTCTGATTTGAAGAGGGGAAGGAAATTACTGAGTAGGTGACATGGAGAAACTTAAAAACCATGAAGTGATAATTGAAAATATTTTCAAGGCTAAATTGCAGAAGCAAAGGTCTAATCTTAAATTATTTTTGCTTAGAATACTCAGACTAGAGTTTTCCTGTGGGTAATATTTCTAATTTTAAGTACAGAAATTTCAAAAGATTCAAGTATAAACTGGTAAAATACGGAAGATGATTGATGGAATTTTGGCATTTCAAATTGATTATTTTTTTAAAATATTGTTAGATTGTTTAGAAGTACTGTATTGTAAAGCATGCAAACCAGTTTTTGCAACATTATTGATTTACCAGTCTTAGGGCTAAAACACAGCTGCCTCTACTGATACAGAATTTACTGCTGTCTTACCCATTTCTACCAACCCAATTGCACAACAGACGGCCGTTCTTCTTTCTACTTTCTACGACAGGGGACCAGGGAGATTTGCCTTCAAATGCAAACTTTCCCTGCCACTCACTCCCCTGCAGGGAGTAAAGACTTCTACAATATGAAGGTGATGAAAATATTACTTAAACCTTAGTTGGACCAGTTTTCATCTTGTTAGTCTAATGGTCTCATGCCCTCAAATCTCATAAGAGAAAAAAAAAAAACCCAAAACGTCAAAGTTAGAACTCTCCTACTCAGATGCCAATATCAGAGTTAGCCTGAATTACCACTGGGACTGAAGGGTGTTCTGATACACGAACAGAACTGCAATACCTGCGGCAAAAGCAGCTGGTACGGCCACTACAGAGAGAGCACGTGTCTCTGTGGTGGTGCGTCAGGATGTTGGACGGAGGACTTGAGCGTATGAGGACATTTCTCTAAGGAGCTGCTTATTCTACGCACACATAAAACAATCAGCAACAGAAGATCTGCTACATCTTTACTTTTGAACATAACTGTTGATGTTTTCAAGGAAAGAAATAACCTGCCATGAATTTCAATAGAAGCTGGTACCCTAAATCTGAGTTGATAATCTGAATTAGGATTTGGAGACTACTTTGAAAGTCCCATCACAAATCTTCTGGGAAAAAAAAACACACACAAAACAAAAACAACTGCTTAGGTTGGTACTGGCAGTAAATTAAAAAGGGTCAATGATACTCAAGACAAATACCAATACCTTCTGTAATATGAAATGTCCTTAAAACATGAAGCAAAACCCCAGTTACACAAGCACTTAGCTGTTTACTTTACATTTGGTAAGAAAAGTGGTTTACCCTATGGGGACAGAAGTTAGGGCTAGGGTCCTGCATGGGATTTTAACATTAAAGCAACCCGTCAAAAGAATACTGTAGTACTTCATAACAACACCTGACACTCTCATCAACCAAAGCAGACATCTTTGAGATATACCACTACAGCCCTTGTATAGTTTTCAGAAACACTATAAAAGAGTAAGTTTGGTTGTTTTATGCCACTGTGGCAATGATATTTACACGTGCACCCAATATTGGCAGGCTGCTGAAAACAAAGGAAGACTGGCCTACCAGGAAAAAGCTGATGGAGCTTGCTTCACCTAGGTTTAAAATGACAGAACTAAGATGGGGGGCAAATAATTCTGCTATGTAAGCAAACAGAGAAGTAAGTTGTAATGAAGGCTGAGCCTGACTTTCAGACATGCACACGAGAAGAGGAAAAGGCAATAGACATAAACCACAGCAAGGAAAATTCTTACTGAATATTACAAAATTTTCTCCACCATGATGGTGATCAAACATTGCAACAGGTTTCCCAGAAAGGCTCTAGAAGAATCCTGAGAAGCCCAATACAACTTAGAAATTAGATCTAACTTTCAAATCTGGCCCTTCTTGAGCATGGGATTGGACAAGATGACTTTCAGAGGTCCTTTCCAGCTTGAACTATTAGAGTTATGATTCCTGTTTTCAGCTTAGACCATTTTAGCTACCTCTAACTGTACTGTCACACAAATCCAGGAAATCATTGAATATTCCTGCAAAATAAGAGAACATTACCAAACATAAACCAACAATTTTGTGATCCTCACTGTCTGCAATCTCTTCCTGATATTACTGCAATTGTGGAGGGTCTCATTAAGGACTCTTGCCTCAGAATCTATACTTTAAACCATCAAGCCAGGGAAAAGGCTATTCAGTAGGTCTAACCAGTGACACCTTGTAAATCAGGAAAATGATCTTGTTTTGCTATCTTTCTTACAATATGAATCACTTCCAGTTGTACAAATTGCCCAGAGAACTGAAGACTTTTCTGTCCTACTACTACAAAGCAGCAGGTGGGGAATAGCCAGCTGAGTTACTTCAGACGGCTTGGCTTACCTTGCTAGTAAATATGAGCGTGAACTTGCCTTACTTTTTGTGCAAACAACTCTCAGACAGACGTCTCTGTGTGTCAGTCAGGAATAGCAAAACATTTACATTTTTCTTGTAAAAAGGAGTTTTTCATTATACAATCCCTTTCACTAACAGATCAAGGTGCATACGTTTCTGGTGGTGACAGCAGGGGATAATTTATTAGCACAGGCAGAGTTGCTAATTAATACTGCTAGAACTAGGAGCGCAACCTCAATTTAAGGACTTGAGTAGAGTTTTTTTTCTTCTACTCCCAAAAAAAGAGTACAGAGAGAAGCTGCTCTCTGCTCATCAACAGAAGTCTGTTTTGGAAAGATGTTTCTGGATCTAAGTTGGCTGTTAATTTTCGCTTTAGCCGTACAAAAATAAAAGCCCCATTACAACTGGTAAGACACCAAGATGCTACTACCACGTAAAACGTAAGGGAACTGCCGTACTGGGGGGAAATATATACTCCTTAAGCATAGCAATTCAGGTCAGCCTCTTCATAATGGATGAAAACACAAGAGAATGCCTTTAACAAAACATCCACCTGCAATTACACATAACGATATTTATCTTTCTCCAAACACTTACTTTGCGAGGGGAGGAAAAGGGTTTCTTACCAAACATATTAGCCACATAACAAAATAATGTGGCCAAGTGTAATAAACAGTTGTACCACATACTAGAGAGCTGAGAGGAAGGAGGAACTTACAGAGTACTTAAAAACTGCGAAGTAACAATTTCTCAAGGAGTCCATTGGTCCTCTGCCAGGGTAGATGCATGGTCCAAGACAGCCACTATCAGATCCAGTAGTACAGGGAGTCTCTCTTTTGAAGTGTAGGTTTTAGAGAAAGTGGCAGTAGTCCTCACCACTGCACAACCGTGAGAGTTTTGTGACAGAGGCCCTGCGCATAAACTCCAGTTCTTGCACAGGACTTGAGACGAGTATGCCCATTCCATGTTTCACTCGCACTAAGGAATTTAAATAGGCAACATCTCTTCTTCATAATTAGCTTCAACAGAAATCAATTGTATTCATGTTGTAAATGATCGGTTGAAGATTTCTACAGATCTGGTATACAGTCTAACAGGGTAATTTCTTCCCACAAAGCTGACACCAGCAGACAGCAGTTCTCAGGTATTATCTACAGTTCAATAACAAAAATCTTAACATGCTGCAACTTTAGTATGTTAAGTCTGCCCAAAATAACTGTTCAGTACAGCAAAAGAAAGGTTTGTGAGACTGAAGGAGGTATTTTTAATTACTAGAAGGTACTCTTGCAATGCCAAGTTTTGATCCCTGAGTCAAACTGAGTTGAAATACTGTTGCCTTCAAGAAATAAAGTACCAGAAGACATCCATGGGCAGTGACTCCTTGTAATCCATTACAAAGCTGTACTTTAGCAAAGGAAATTTCACATGAAACCAGGGCTAGGTAAGAACTACTGTTTCCATTGAAAATCTCTCAGAAATATCTTCTTATTTCTTTCATTGCCCACTCAAATTTTGAGTCCCCTGGAATGCACGTAAATACTAAGACATTGCTGGGGTTCCCTAGGAGGTTAACACTTGCAGATTGCTCCAGCACTCTGGCACAAGTTAGCTCTCTCACAGGTCAGTTGCTGAAACCTTATCTTCGGAACACTTCCTCAACAATCTCAGTACAGTTACACACATCAGTCTCTCTATGTGTGTAATGAAATTAAAACCAAAATTAACATGGACAACTTCTCAGGAAAGCAAATTAGAAGCACTAAAAAAAATTCCATCTGCATAGCTGTAGAGGTGGCAAATTTTAGGAAGTCTAATAACAGCTGGAATAGAAAAGCATCTTTAGCTAGTGCAGCTATTTCTGTAGTGAATGACTGACTCTGTATTCAAACTTATGCTCTACTTTTCACTAACAAGCTCCAATTTTATTTCAGACCAACTAGGAGGACAACAGAAAACACAGGCACACAGAATCATTGCAGATGGAAGGGATTTCTCAGATCATCAATCCCTTCTTAAAGCCTGAAGAAGGCACAACTTTTCTGAGCAACCTGTTCCAAAGGTCTGACCATGTTTAACAGTAAAAAAAAGTTTATTTTTCCTTATATTTGAGTGGAGTTTCTTATATTTCAGTTTATGCACATTGCCTCTTGCCTCTTCACAAGGCACCACTGTAAAGCGTTTGGCTCAGTCTTCCTTAGTCCCGTCATCAGATATCTATACACGTGAATAAGATACTCCCACAAGTCTCATCTCAAGGCTAAACAGTCCCAGCTCTTGCTTCTCCTCCTATGTCAGATGCTGCAGTCCCTCCTGTGGTTCTTCACTAGACCCACTCCAGGATATCTGTCTAATCCCTAATGCAAGTAAGTAGTAATACGAAGAGGCAATTTCAGATTTTTTTCCTTTTCTTTTGAGATCTACAGCAAAAAATTTGAAATCAATGCAGCTTTTTGGAGTCACTGTAGGATACAAATTACTGATCCTTTGTGTGATTACTGTTTAATCTCATATGCCAGATCAATGTCACTTACGGCAAGAGGTAAGCTCTACCAAGGCAGACAATTTTGTTAGGGAGTTGAAAATTTGAGACTGTGGGTAGAAGAAGATTCAAGTGATTGACTTAAATTTAAGAGCCATACCCACAACAGAATTTTGCTGGCATTATGCTACAGTAGCACAAACCAAGTATCTCTTCATCTCTCAGTTGCATTACTAAAATTGCACCTTTAGACTTCTATAAAACTATCAACAACATTATTAGGAACAATACTCCGTAGGGCAGGATCTGTATGACAAGACTGCAAATGCCACCTGAATACAGATTTATTAATTAAGAAAATAAAAATCCTGCTTATCACTAATCTCACACTAATAACCACCGTTTTGGCAAAGAGAGAGATAATGTTGTAAGCCATTTGAAAAGCTGTTATTAGAAATCGGGTCAACTGTAAAGTAATTCTAGCTTCCACTTGCACCTAAAATAAGACAGCAAACACAAGGCTATGATAAATCCAGTACAAGATCCCCCACCATTTACTACAATAACATGTTTCATTATACTACTAGATATCTAAACAAACAATTCAGAAGAGCAGAAATCTAATTTCTAGTTTCTATTTCTGCACTGGTTTTTCTTCTGGAACTTTCTGAAAGTTTCTACTTCAACAAGCTTTGTACCTCTTGGTACCACAGTAAGTTGGGCAGTCTGAATAGAAAGAAATAGCAGCAATTACTTTGAGAAGTTTGGCTCACTTCCACGGTGGAAAGAATGTGCATATTCAGCACTAGAACTTCCATGAACTCATCTTGGCTACCTCAGAAACTGTTTCTTACTGTCACAAAGGCAAACAACTTAGAGTTGCTCTTATCTAAAAGAGAAGAGACCTTCACCCCAAGTCTAATCTCAGCCTTTCTGCAACAAGTGTACTTCCTCCTTCTAATGAGGAGACATCCAATGAGGGGGGGGGAAGAGAGTTCTGTGCTGTGGATTTCCCAAAGACCATCTTCTTGTGTGCTCCAAAAGACAGGTCAGGAAAAAAAAAGAAATTAGGATATCAAAATTGAATTACCCTTGCATTATCGAAAAAAAAGAATATGGAAGGCAACCATCACTGCAATACTTCTAGGAGAAGGCTCCATTCTTTAAATCTGAACAAAAAACCCAACCATTACAGCATTTCAGCTTGAAGTCTCATGAAAAAGCCATTTTCTATGTGCCATTTGCTAATGGGAATCTGTTTTTTTCTTCTCTGATCAAGCTTCTTTCCAAATAAAGCACGGCATACCAGCATCTTAAATTGTTCATCCTTGAAAGAGCATTTTGTTTACAATTTCTGTTCCTTTATTAAGAGTTATTCTGAAGAAGTAAGGCTTGTAATTCCAAGACAACCAATCTATCATATGCACACCTAAAGGAAGGCCCTAATTCTATCATATTTCACATTATTTTAGTAAAGAGAGCTGTATAGAAACTTCACGTACAAACTCACTACCTCAGTGCCAAGCTTCCAGAATGATTAGCCCTTTCACATCTTCTGATTTACCTTCTGAAATTGCAATCCATATTTTTATGCTTTTAAATTTAAGGTAAGTCAACATCCTGTGCTTTTTTTTTTCCAGCCACTATCCACTATCATATATGGCTATTTAAGGAACCAAAAGGGCGAGCACCAAACGACCAACCAACGCTCCCAGCACATTTAAACAAGAGTGCTTCACACCATTTACTATGGTAAGGCCCTTTTTAAATAAACGTGTGACTCACTGTTTGTTTTCTTCACCAGGAGGTGGAGTCTTGCCATGCCCCTCCATTACAAAATCCTCATGTTCCATCTGCAAAGGCAAGCATTGCAGGTCAGAAATCGGTGGAGCAAAACGCACATCACCTAAAGTGGCCCTTTCCATACACAACAATTTAAGACAGCCACTTCATCACAGTGGCTGGTCCAGAACAGATCATGTAGTTTCTTAGCAACATTATGTGTATCTCCAACCCCATTGCTATGGTATCATTTTATAGCAGAATTTTCAGAAAAATCTTTCAGCAGAAAGAGAATTATTTAATGGCTATAGCAGGAAAACTATCATTTGGGGTATCTAGGTTCTAAGTTTTGCTCTGTTAGGGACTTCCTTTGTCACTCTGAATAAGTATGGCTTCTACCGCTTCCTCCTTACATTTAGAGCACAAATTAAAAAAAAAGTTATGTCTATCAACACCTCCAGAGAAAAATTAAGAATTTTCAAAAGGAACTTATTAACCACAGACAGAAGCTGCTGTAAAAGCAGAGTACTTCTTGTGAAAAATAACTTTTATATGAAAAAGAATTCACTGCACACACATAGCTTAGCAGGGTAAAAAAGAGGCCTAAGGGAACCTCAAATAGATGCTGTTCCAATGACAACATAAGGTAGGCATTTCCTTTGGCTCACATGTTAAAAGATTCCAAGGGCACTAAGGAAGTTTTCTGTTTAATTGTTTGCATTTAAAATACAGTTTTAGCATACTTTTTCAGTAATGTCTTTGGCCAGATAGAAGAATTACATTATATTTGATCATTAATTATGCACTCTTCATTTAATTACTTCATTCAGCCAGAATTTCTTGCACAGGTAGCAAAATACTCTTCCCTTTATACAAAAATTCAACACATGCACTTAGTATTTTATATAAACATCCAGATATACAGTTAGCAATGGTCTGCTTCATGTGAAGCCAGCAAACAGGCCACACCGCAATACTCAATACGCCACACAACGAAGCAACTAAATCATAATCACACACAAATCCATGATCTGGAAAGAAGAGAGAAGCACTATTCAGTCAGTAAAGATAACATGATTTAGTCTTTGAAGGAGCAAAAAAAACCCAAACGAAACCAAAAATCCAGAAGCCGCTTTCTGTTGTGCCCCTACCCTCCCGCCAAAAGGGTCAAGCTTACTCATTTGTACCTTGATCTTACTGACAGGTCAAAACTACCCATCTGCATATTGACACCTAACAAGGGTAACAGAAAGGACATTATTTGCCTGCACAGGCACAGTCCTAAGCAAAACCACAGATGAACTGAAAAAACTGATGGTGTTAACGGTATTTAGGAGACAGACTGTCAATCAAATACGTGTAAGGTAATCTCACATTTGTAAACACGTACCCACAGGATCCAAAGTCAAACCAGTATTTTCATTTAAAAGAAGTGTTTGAAAGCAAGAAAATGTTGCATTACATTTTTGTAAATGACTCAGACTTTTATCCATGTACTCCCACCATACCAAACACACTGAAATCTGTTTGTACCTCACAGAACGGTTTGGGTTGGAAGGGACCTTAAAGACCATCTAGTTCCAGCCCCCCTGCCATGGGCAGGGACATCCTCCACTAGACCAGGTTGCTCAAAGCCTCATCCATATCTGATTCTCAAAAACTCTAACATCTGGACTCAAAGCTATCCAGCTGAATAGAAATGTAAAGGTTCCACTAATCCTGCTGTTGGGAGATGTTAAAACACAAGACTGACACTGGTAGAACAGCCACAGATTTGTGGCCACATCGCAAAACAGCACGGCTGAGAGTGAGGGTAAGCCTTTACAAGTAACTCTCACACAGCCTGAAATCAGGAGGTGTTTCAGCCTGTTGCTGGTACGAGACAAGCACAATTCATGAATGGTAAGCAAGGAAACAGTTTCTGGACAGTAACTGGGGAGAAAGGAAACAGTTTCTGGACAGTAACTGGGGAGAAAGATGAAATACAGCGTTTGGGAGTAAAGAAGCACTACTACATACAGCATATATAGTGCTAAACAAAACACCCATATAAAAGTGAAATTCAATTTAACAAAACTGTAGAAAAGGAGAGACTACAAAAACTGAAGTATAAAATAGGAATGATTTTAAAACCAACAAAAAACTTAGAAAGGACAGGAAATTATTTTATTAGATCAGAAACAAGAAATTTGAATAAGAAGAACATGTAGTAGACCACCATCAAGACAAGGGAATTTCTGAAGTACTCCCAATGAAACTGTTGCTTTAATATGAATTTTACATGAAGAATGCTTGTGACATAGCTGTTCCAGACATACTGTCACCTAGCATTAATACCTATCAAAATTACCATTTGAAAGAGAAGTGGGCAAATAATTAAGAACAATAAAGCACCTGAACTAGAGACAAGATTGTACCTTCAGGCACAACCAGTTCTAAAGCTACTAGAAAACCCCATCTAATTTAAGAAATGTTAATCAGCTTGCTGTACTTCAGACCCTAGGCAGAAGTATCTGAAATGACCAAAATGAGGTTCGATTATGTCAGCACTGAAAAAAAGAACTGAGCTTCTTGTAACTTAAAAGTTTCTCACCAGAAGTTCAGGAAGAAAATTAGTCACAGTGAGAAAACACTCATGAACATGGAAACTGTTCAAAACACAAAGATTAATTGGTAGGTTTTCACTGATAAAAGAAAGGCCAACAATAAAATGCATCAAGACACTAAAAGAGTACATGGGAACTTTAGGAAACTGAGCATTTGTGAACTAGAAAAAAGTATGTCTTGTTAGAATGGATGAACAACTAGGTAGGCAACAGTTGGCTGGTCAGCCTCAGAGGGTAATGGTTACTGGGTTGTATGCTACCTGGAGGCTGGTGTCAAGTGGGGAGCTGCACGGGCCTACCTTCAGACATGTCCATGAAACAACTTTACCAATTACTTGATAGGCCAGTAGGGTGTACCTGGTCAGATTTCTATGATAATATTTAACTGGGGTGAAGAGGTTCAGCATGTCCAAGGGCATGGCTGCCACTCAGATGGACATACACATGCTTGACGAATGGACCCTACAGGAACTTTATGAATTCAGACAGGAAACCCCTGCACCTGAGAGGCCCTGACAATGACACGCACTGGAAGCTGACTGGAGAGCAGTTCTGTGCAAAAGGTCTTGGCAGACAGCAAGCTGATCATGAGCCAGCAGTGTGCCCTGGCAGGAAAGGTCAACAGTATCCCAGGCTTCATTAAGAAGAGCTTTGCCAGTAGATGAGGAACTGATTATCACCTCTACCCAGTGCTTATTATTCCAGATATAGTCTAACACACCTTGTTTTGCCCCCCCCCAGTACAAGAAATACATCCATAAAGTGGATGCAGTAGGTCACCAAGATGCTCAGGGAGCCACAGCACTTGTTACCCTGTGAGGAAAGGTTGAGGGAGCTGGGCTTGTTCAACCTGGAGAACAGACAGCTTTGGGGAGACCTAACAGCAGCCTGTCTCTATCTACAGCAGGTCAGCAAGGAGTCAGGCTCATCGCAGCAGTGCACTGTGGCAGGGCCAGAAAAAAGGAATGAGCCTAAGTTGAAACAAGAGAAGTCCAGACTGGATATGATGACTCATTTTCACCATAAGGACAGTCAAGCACTGAAACAGAGAGCCCACAGAAGTTATGTAGCCTCCTTGCTTCAAGGTTTTCAAGTCCAGACTGAATAAAATCCCCAGTAACCTGGTCTGACCTCATAGCTGACCCTGCTTGGAACAGGAGGTCAGATTGGAGACCCCATGAGATTCCTTCCAACCGCAATTTCCCAGCAATCCTACGAACAGAAGAACAGATTCAGTTTAATTTGAGAGATAATATATAGGAGAAAAAACCCAAAGCCAGAAAACCAAAACCAACCTACCAAATTCACAACCCAGCAAGAACCTGCACTTCAGTGCGGAAAGGTCTAAGAAAAGTACATTAGAAAGCTACATAATCAAAAAAACAAAAATAGAACCACCACCAAGGAAAACTAAACCATGCCGAACAATAATACAGACTGTATACCTAGATGACTGTGTAGCAGAGGCACAACAAATGTCATCTTTTCAAATACTGTCTGAGTACAGCAAAACTACTTCACAACACGCCTAAAATGCGAAAGCTGAGAATAAAGAAAGGTCTGAGGCAGAGGGATGATTTTACATGAGTAAATTCCAAGATTTGGGGGACAGATATCCCTCAGTGCAAGACGACACGTGACTGAGGCATACACAAAAAAAGCACAATTTGACAGTGTTGTATCAAGTTTCACCCCTCTGCTACCCCAATATAAGTAAAACCTAACACACTCACAAATAAAACAACATAAGAGGATATACAATTATTTGGAAAATACACTATTAAGCAGCCAAAAAATTGGTTGTTGTACAAACAAATTGCAACACTGAATTTCATCAGTCCTAAAGACTTTGTTTTATATAGCTGTATGTATGAAGATTTATTGTGTACCAGAGGATTTCAAAACAATAGCAACACAAGCTTTTCTGTATCTGGCAATGAGATCATTTTTACAGAGTGAAAGAGGAAGTTGTAAGACCATTCCACGGGCCTGATCCAGTGCAGCAATTTCTGCATTCCTGTTTCTGCAGAACCTTGCCTCTAATTTTCTTTTACTTGCCTGTGCAATATATATGTTACACAATTTAATGATCGATGATCTGTATTTTTCACTCAAAAATCTACAGGTTTTTAAATTTTTGCTAAAAAATGCTACACAGTTTATTTAGCGCTCTAAAAATTCTAGAATAAGCTTATTAAGCAATATCCATTTCCAGCTTTCCCTGACATTTAAAAGTTAAAGATTGCTTTACTGGATAGTTCATCTTAATTCAAAAAGATATATCTGACAAAGAGCTTTCTGCAAACATTTAATAAGCAAACTGCTCCAAAAAAATTCCACATGTTCCTAAAATTTGTCCTTAGGCCCAGCTGTCTATTCATTACCTACTTTTGAGATTAAAAAACCTTAGATTTTAAAATATTCAGGTCTTATTTTCCCAATGACAACAGTAACATCCCATTGCAGAAAAGATGAGACCATGATATTCTATGTTTTTGATTAAGTGACCGCTCGAGAATGAATCAAAGAGGAACAGCACATGACAGCCACAGTTGGCTGAAAACATCTTTTTCACCTCTACCCACAGTTCTTCTAAAATTCCTAGGCACATTTCTTCCCCATAAGTCTTCAGTTTCTCTTCACTATCATCACCATATCACATCCAGCATATTTCTAGTCTTCTACAGAGTAGAAGACAGCTTCTAATCTTCTTGGGGGCCTACAAGGAAGCTGGGGGGTGGGGGACACTTTTTACAAGGGCCTGTAGTGACAGGACAAGGGGTAACGGGTTTAAATTGAAAGTGGGGAGGTTTAGATTGGATATCAGGAAGAAGTTCTTCCTGAAGAGGGTGGTGAGGCACTGGAACAGGTTGCCCAGAGAAACTGTGGATGCCCCATCCCTGGAAGTGTTCAAGGCCAGGCTGGATGTGGCTTTGAGCAACCTGGTCTAGTGGAAGGTGTCCCTGCCCATGGCAGGGGGTTGGAACTAGATAGTCTTTAAAGGTCCCTTCCAACCCAAATCATTCTATGATTCTTTTTAAGGAAGCTGAAGCCCAGAGTCCTCACTAAGTTTTATCCACACACAGCACACTGTGAGCACAACAGATCTGGTTGACTGCAAGGTTCTCAAAAGGTGTGTTTTAAGTCTTTTGTCCCTCTTCACTTATACTATACATAGGAAAAGCAATTGTCCTGAATATGCAGAAAAAGTGTGGAAGGTGGACTCTGGTAAGACAAGACTCTTGTACCTACTGAACTCCTGCCAGGAAAAGAGGAAAAGGTGGAATAGCAGAGGATCTGAGACCTTAGATTCTTTTAAAAGGACTGCAGAGGGAGCCACTGATTCCAAGAGAAGGAATCAAAGGAAGCACACTCCACACCTGTTTCTCCTGGCAAGTGATGGAGTTTCAAGGCTTCAATATTCTGGCAGCTGGAAGCAGGAACCAGAAATAGACCTCAGCACGGGGGAAGTCAACAGAAAACTTACATCTTTTTTTAAAAGGAACCACAAGTTGTGGAACTCCGTATTTTATTATTTCAAAGCTTTTTTCCCTTAAAAATCCAGGCACCTGGGAATATCCAAACTCTGATAGAAGTTTATACAGTGAGTGTTCTAAAAAATTAGACAAATAATTTCATATAAGTTAAAAAAGTTCGACACTCAATACCTCTTAGAAAATGAAATACAGCAGACTGAGCTGAGACAATAAACTATTACTTCCCCCCCCCCCCCCAGAAGTGCAACACCTGTTAATTCAGTTTCATACTACTTTTTCTAAAAGTATCTTCAATGAGACCCTAATGGATTTGATTAATGAGTAAACCTAATCTGGAGTTCCTAGATAAAGTCAGCCATACTTTGAAGAGTCAGAAACCTTCACATCATCTGTCCTGAATCCTGATGTCAGAGACCACATTTTCCTAATAAGATTGAACACACTCATTAGATACCCTAGCCCACCAAAACTGAACTGAGCGTGAGAGAAACCAAACATTTTCTCAGAAAAAAAGGCAGATGCCTGTAAGAAATCCTATACTTATTATGAAAAGCTATTAATTTTAAACAGTATTTTGTCTTTTTGTCTCCACCAGTTACAGAAACATACTAATGCAGTGTAATCAGACATTTACTCTCACTACTGGTTCCCACTCATTCCACAGTTCCTTCTCATAGCTGTGATTTTTTTTCTCTTTCCTGTTTTATAAAAAAAGACTGCAGCCAGCTACCTGAGTGAACAGGAGATGAAGACTCTAAGATTTTTCATTCACTAGCATCTCAAGCACACGTGAACTGAAATTCAGTGTACAACTGGACTCCAATCAGGAACAGCTAAAGTTACAAGCTGCTTTCTGCAGGTTGTGGCAATTTGTTTCCAGTGCTTTATGTTACCTACCAATTCTGAAACGGCCTACTGCAGGCCCAGCTGAAGACTGACAGATCTGGTGGTTTGTCCCCACTGCAGCTTTAACACCAGTGCACCTTCCCAACCGGCCGCAGCAACCGAGCTCCTGTAACAGGCCATCAGCGTCTTTTGTCTCGCTCAGACTTGCTTTAAGTAGAATTGCACAACCTAATCGTCAAAATCCAAGCAATTAGTCACTATTCACTACTGCTAACAGCGGTGAAAGCCCTGTAAATGCCAAGCAGTTAGAAGAACTTGTCAGAAATCTCAGAGCCAATTTGAGATCTAACAGAAATGTAATCACCGCTACAAATGAAAGGAAAGCTGAGTCACCTCTCTGGCTGGCTTTATGGGTACTTCGGACATACTGCATTGGGGAAATCTTACTAATTAGCAAAAACTTAACTAAATTTTTATTTTAACTTCTTTTATTTAAAAATCAATGCAATTTAGCAGCAAATACATCAATAATGCTCTTGGGAATAAATTAGTGTTATGCTAGCATCTCAAAATATGCTTAGAATAGCACTAATTGGTTAGCAAAATTAGTCCCAAAATATGCTTTTTAGATTAAACCTTGATTTCAGTATGCTGATAAAAGTATTTTAAATAAACACATCTTAGAAATAGTGATTTAAAAGAAAATAATAGAAAAACCAACTCCTGGAATGAGAAAGAGCAGAGTATTTTTCTGAACCATATGGAGAAGAAGGTCTGAAAGACAAGATATGCATGAAAAGTTATCTGAATTTTTGGTGTCTTCGGGATTTTGTTGTATTGTACAGCACTGTCAGGTTACTACATTTTCACTGGAGCCCATTTCTACCTTTTTTTTCCACCCCTCTCAATTTTGCCAAAGCGGAGTCTCGATATATGAAAAATACCAACACACATGCGAACGATCTCCTAGCCTACTCACTATTTTCTTGCAGCTTCTCATCAGCATCTAGATTGCTCATTTCACTCTTATTACCATCACGCAGTCCTAACTGGTTTTCCTGTTAGTAAAAAGAGAAGTGAAAACTTACTAACATAATCCTACCGTGAAGTCACAGATCACATTCAGCACTCCCTGCTAATCGTTTCGAATTGCCAACACACTTAAACCGCATTTAATTACTTTTTAAAATCACTAATCTAATACCTATGTTTGGTATGTGCAGCCTAATGGTACTTTAATTCCTGACTCAATGAAATGTTACAACATTAAGTATAAATGCCAACCCGTTAACATACACTATCATTAAAAAGTGCATCATCTTTACGGAACAATAGGGCAGATTATCAATGGTGACTCAATTAATCATTAACAATAGAGTTGTGTAACTCAGAATATATATTGCTGTTTCACTTAAATAAGCACCAAACCTGCAGCAGTGCTTAAAAGACTAGTTTTGCTTCTAACTCTAATTGTCACTCATTCATCACCTGCACTTGCAGAAAGAACCTATGGCCTGTTTTCTACGTAATTTTTAAAATGTTTAGTTATCTAATATTCTGTGAATTACTTAACAGCTCAACATGAATTCCCTGCTAAACTTAAAACAAGTAGTTTAATGAATATCATGAAAACAACAGTCACATTTTAGAAATGCTAAAAAGGTCAGGACCCCCAGGCACATTTCATACTGTACAGATAAGAAAGTTGACTTAATTGAAAAATTGTTTTTTTAAAAATCGCATTACTTAACTACAAATTATTTAAAATAAAATACAACAGCTCATCTCTCTCTCTCTTTATAGATATACATAAAATAATTTCTTTGAATCTTTGTCTGAAGACAATTTGAATTACCTAGGTGTTTGCAGCAAGATACTGTTTTGCCGGTACCTTCAACCACCAAAGATGTTCCAATCACTCAAGTTATGGTATGACAGGGTATCTAGAAATGCCATTTGAAAACTTCAACTGTGAAGCTGCCAAGGCAGATGTGAATAACAGTTCAGCAATCTCAGACACAAGATGCATAAAGCATTCCGAATGGAAGCAAAAATGCTCTTGCCCTGTGCCACAGTTGAGGATGCACGCCATCCGTTTCTTAGTGTGCTCTGCACATAGGCAACAGATCCCAGAAAAATCTGAATTCAGGCAGACAGGAGTAATGCTCACCTTTTATTTAACTAGCTTTCTGTATTATTTTTCAGCTAAAGGCCATTAGCATTTCACAATCCATGAATTCTTGCAAGCTTCTACATCTCTGAAGAAAACTTTTACACTTCCATAGTAAATCTTCTATGCTTCCCCATTTAGGGGAAGAATCTGACTCAAAAAGCCCTTGAACAGCTCGCCCCCCACCACTACTTTGTGCAGCCCAATGACTCTATTTAGCCAACTCATTTTACAGTTAACTTACTATTTATGGTGCAGACACACATGAGCAAGTTACAGCAGTTTAAACTGACATCTGTAAGTGGCTGTTATTTTGATACACACATTGTTAACCACCCTGACAGAGAAGAAAGAAAACATGTTAACTGCTCTCTTCTACTAAGATTTGGAAAACTAGATGATGCATTGCCCCAAAAGGACAACAGGCACAAGCAACAAAAAGAATTTTTAATGCCTCAAGAAAGGAGATAATAATCAGAATTACTCAAAACTAAATTAAACTTTTGCACTACATACTGAGTCACCTTCACTGCCACAAATACTGTTTTCTGCTGGTTGTTAGGAGTGACTGAAAGTGACATAAACCAGGCAGACAGGAAGAGGCGCTGAAATTATTCTGCCTTAAGAGATCTGACCAGACAGGCAAGGAAGAGAAAGAACTAACTTTTCCTGTGTTCACAGAAATCTACTGTGTGGATTCAGAACAGACAGAAACTGCCAGTGGCCCAGAAGTTCCTGAGCAACTAACACCTGGAGGCTGAGAACAATTCTGTTATAAATATATATTAACCTGCTTTAAGCCTGTCTTAGGCATCTTTTTGACCACTGTCAAAAAGAAGGAACACAGCCTATTCACATAGTGTACAACTACTTTCCAGTTTCTCCAGTTATCAGAATGTAAATCCAAACTCATTTTAATCACAAGGGAGCCACTGACAATGCCGTTTGTTTGTATAATTTTTCAGTATTATTATAATTGTTAGATATCTGACAGACCACCAAACCATTAAAGCACCCACTCATCTCTGGGGCACAACCTGGGCTTTTCTTGCACGCATATGTTACAGCTTCTCCTCAGACAAAATACTCCAACGCCACAGAGGTAAGTTATTTCTATAGGAATTGCAGGTGGAAACTCTACCTGTTGAAACCTACCAATATGATTTCAGAGTACTTCTCTAACATTTCTTAGCAACCTAATTCCACGCAGGTTAACTGCATCCATAGACAACTATTCCGTTCTCCCTTCTTCGTAACACGCTGTCTTATCTACTACCCAAGTGTCTTGCTGAAATACTTTCCGCAAGTCACAGGAAATGTTGACATGCTTTATAATGTTGCTTTCACCCTCAGGGGAACTGATACTGTAGGATGCCTTTTTGCAGACTTCAAGTGTCCTTAGTGATCCACACAGTCTATGGTAACTACGGTAACAATGAAGACCATCACTAATATTTTCAGTGTCAAGAAAAACCAAATCAAAACACAGCTTTTCCACAAGACCCATATCTGCATCTTCCACACCCAATGAGAGAAGAAAATATTCTGAGGAACTGAAACAAATACATACCCATCCAGTTCACTAACCGAAAACAAAATTGTCCTTGTAGGGTCATGCAAATGTATGAAGTCAACAAGACCAGTAAGTTTTACTCCTTTCAATGAGTCAGCCAAACTGATCAGATTACAGATGATTTGGAAGGGTATAAAGCAAGGTTCTATCATCAAATTTCTCCCCAAATATCTATCCCCTCAGTCTGCCATAACACAGCAAGACTGAAAAAAATGTATTAATATTTTCACACGTACAAGTTTTTAAGTGGCTGATAATACAGAACTCTAGTATGTCACATTGACATGGACTACATCCACTGCCAACAACTCTGTAAAGCCAAAACTGAATGGAAAGAGATCAAAAGGCAATACGCTGAAAAGGTAGAAACTCCTCAAACTGTGTGCCAACAGTACACCTGCATGAGACACTTGGTTAGCAAAGCCACAAAGCAGTGTCCCTGTCTCCAAAATCTCAGTGGGACTATACCATGTTAGCTCTCAAATGCAGAGCTCCTTTTTTAAAAAATAAATTAAGCAAATATTGTTTGCCTTTTTTGTCTGTTTCGCAAAGTATTATCTTCTTCAATTGGTTGCAGCAGTGTATATGCTGGTGGTTGGAGGAAAAAAAGAACAAGAACGCATTTATGAAAAAGAAAGATCCTTTCAAAGAATGGAAAAGGTGAGTTTAAACTGAGTTTTATTTAAAACTGAAGCATTTTTTCCTTTAGAAATCCGAGATACAACCACTCACTGCAACAACATTCCATGCCATTACATTTCCTCCATATGAACTGTACATACGAAAAGGTTGGATCAAAGGACTGTATGATGACAGTCCTTAGAGATCTCAAAGTCAATTCAGCAGATTATGGTTATTTTCTAAGGGAAAGAAAATACAACATTGTATTAACCTTCTCTTTTGTGCTTCAAAAGCACTTCAGGGTATTCCGAGATCAGAAAACATAGTGTCATCTTTCACTTTAGTAACTATATTTTAACAATCTTAGTTTTCAGTAATGGTAAGTAACTTTCAAATGAGCAATCCATCTTGCCTCTGTAGAAAACATTACACCCAACCACCAAATATTGCACTTGATCCTGAATTTCTTAGAAAATGCCTAAGCCACTATCGAGAGCATTCCTTTAAAACAGTTCAAGTAGCACTGCCTGTTTAATTCCATGTTCTTTTTTGCAAAGTCCAACAATTTCACCTTGTTTACAGCTGTCTGTTTTATAAAGCCAGCAGATCTTGTGTGTTGGTTCTGTCTGTGATAGAGTTATTTTTTTTTCACAGTAGCTAGTATGTGGCTGTGGTTTGGATTTGTGCTGAAAACACTGCTGGTAATACAGAAATGTATTTCTTACTGCTGAGCAGTACTTACGCAGAGTCCAGGCCTTTTCTGCTCCTCACACTACCCCATCGGTGTGTAGGCTGGGGGTGCACAAGAAGCTGGGACAGCTGACCAAAGGGATATTCCAGACCATATGACATCATGCTTAGCAATAAAACTGAGGTGGGTGGAGGTTGGCACGAGCTGCCATTGCTCAGGGACTAGCTGAGCATCACTCAGTTGGGGGTGAGCAATTTTTTTAATTTTAATTTTCCTCTTCCCTCCCCCCCCCTCC
>NW_010259907.1:0-25163 GCF_000690775.1 Eurypyga helias
CTCTTCTCCAGGCTGAAGAAGCCAATTCTTGGGAATGGGGGAACTATAAAGGTGAAAGAGGGAAGAACTAGGTATCAAAATTAGTAGGTTAGTGAGGTAGATGTGAAAGCTAAAAGACATTGCTTCCTGAGACAAATATGGTCATGGAAGAGACTTATGCCTGTAAAAAGAATGGGAGGTCTTACCTTTCACGTTCTCATTCCTGTCATAGTACTACTTCCTTTCACAGGGGAATGAGGAGGAAGTTCAGGGTGGACTGACTGGGAGGAGGCTGAAGGTCAGCTCTGAGCTATTGGTCTTCTGCTGGGGAGCCATTTAATTGCACAATGAGATACCTCCGGTGAGGGGAAGGAACTTAAGGTTGCCCCTTGTCCATTGTTAAATTAGTAAAGTGGTGACCTGTGGAGAAAATCCATTTCTGTGCCCATCTTCCAGTCCCTTGAGTATCCTGATTAAATAACTGACTATATTGAAGCCTCCAGACTAGTTGAGTCATTGCTTATGTTTAAACTACAGCAATTCTTTCCTCCAAACATGCAATAGTAAAATGGAAATCAATAGTCTTAACCTAACTTATCAAAACTCCTGAAGATATTGATGCTGGTTAACAGCTGTAGATGCAAATAAAAAAGCAGTATCTCACACCACTCATACAGAACAATAACATTTCAAAGTGCTTATGCTACCCATCAAAGGGCTGTCAATCATGTTTGCTCTGAAGAAGATGGTGCTTGGGGGCTGTTGAGCATGCTGGCTGCATGGGCGGGAGAGCACATAAAGGATTCCTATGTTCACTTGATTGCAAAAATGAAATAAACTTTCAGGAAAGGCAGAGTTGGATGACTATTGCCATGGTGCATATTTCTCAAATGGCTACAGATTTTCAGTCTTTATTGGACTCAGTCCCCAGGCACAGGGGAAAATGGTCTGTAGAAGAACCTGAATGTTTTACACAAGAGGAACAAAACACACCAGGATTATGGGAATTAGTAATAAAGAGACTGAATATGTAAAAAAAAGTAATGAAATCATAGAGAAACTCAGATAATACATATTTTAGAAACTTTAACAGGTTATGATAGTAATCAGGGAACATGAATAAAACAAGGCCACTTAATAGAAGAATAAAAAACGTTCTTACTATCTGCAATGCAGTCTGTTTTTAGGGATTTCTTCCCTCCATGATTCAAACTAAAAGTGCTTGAGCTTTTATATTTACTGTGTTCTGTAGTCACCTGGTATCTCTCTCAGTAAAGGGGATTTTGCAAATGAGATGGACCATTAATATCTTCCTTGATGATTTTACCTGTATTTTGAAGGAACTTTTTTTGAAAAAAAAAAAAAGTATTTAAAAATAAACTGCTCCATGCTTACCCTTTTTTGCAAAGGTATGTCAAGGAGCAAATAAAACACTGACTTCTGTGATGTTTCTGATGAATCAATACTAGCATTTTCATTTGGATTACGACTGTGCTTCTGACATGAATCTGCTGATCAGCCCTATTTGCCATGCTTTCAATCACACTGCAGAGCTGTTTTAGAGTGTGTGAACTGGCTCCTAAGCCACAGAAGCAGTGTGTTACAGGGATGCAGGTAGCAGAGCTCAGCCACTCTTGGCATCTGCAGCCCATGCTGGCGCCAGCCTGGTGGGAAAACCCAGCAGTGGGCATGGTTTCAGCATGGGTTCCTCAAGCGGAAGGTGGTGCTGATCTCTTCTCCCTGGTATCCAATGACAGGACATGTGGGAATGGTTCAAATTTGCATCAGGGCAAGTTTAGACTTGATGTGAAGAAACATTTCTTTATTGAGAGCGTGGTCAAACACTGGAACAGGCTTCCTAGACAGGTGGTCAATGCCCCAAGCCTATCAGTCTTTACGAGACATTTGGAAAATGCCCTTAATGTTATGTTTTAACTTTTGGTCAGCAGTCAGGCAGTTGAACTAAATGATCATTGTAAGTCCCTTCCAATGGAAAAAACACATCCTATTCTAAGACAGCTCTTTTGCTCTGCAGCTCTGCTCCTATACACTGCTTACAGCTGGAGGCATTGCCTTTTACCGCTATATATAGTTCTTATACCTAAAGATACAGATTGCTTGAATAATTTAATGACAGATTTGTATTTCTTTCAACCAGAATTATGAAATAAACCCCAAATAGGTCAGTAGACTGCATAATGAGCAGAGCAGATGCACTGAACCTTTCATTCTGCAGGAAGCTGACACTGAGGACTTATCCTCCGGCTTGAAGAGGAGCTTCCTAGTGTCCTTGTGAATGTGTAGTCTGCCTTTAAGCATAAAAATTTCAACCCAATAATTTATTTCCTTTGAGAAAAATACATTGAGGATATTGCTCACTGTGTCTAAGATTAGTGTCATTCATAAAATGAAATGATTTGATATATTGATTTCTTGACCAAAATGTATGTAAACATACAATATAAATATTTCTATGTTATTGTTAGATGGCCAATATTAAGTGCTATGAAGTTGTGTTTTGCTTGATTATATAAATTAGAAAGTGTGAGATCAAGTAATTTTAAACTTTGAATAGCCAGCAAGTTTGCAAATATTTTTTCTTTCCTTGTTCTGACCTATCATTATCAAATAATATGCTGTCTTATTCTGCAATACATGATCATATCCTAACAGATACTCCCTGAAGTGTCTGGAGTACAAATCTCATTTTATTTGTATTAAAAACAGTAGGGAATCTGAAATCAGCCTACTAAACAGCTTTTCTGCAACACCTTATTAAGAAAGTGAAAACTAATATAATTGCCATTTTGTTGTTCCAAAAGCGTTAAATCTGGCAGACACTGAATTCCAAGCTTATATTGTTTCTACACAAAGGACATTTGAGGGTGAAATGAGAATAAATTTTATTTTATTAAAATTTGTATTAAAATGACTTGAATTTGTGTCTCAGGGGTTGGTGTAGCACTTTGCACACAGTCCTCAAGATATGATGGGAGAAAAGGAATTGAATTATTAGAACAAAATGTTTAAGACCATTAAATAAATCTAAAGTTTGATGATTTACAGTTCAAGAAAACACTGTGGTGTACATTTACCAGTTTTCAGATTAATTTCAGATACAGCCAGAGTTCTCTTGTAAACAAATCAATATATTACATTATTATTCACAGATCTGTTCTGTACCTGCTTTTCATTTTGTGTCAAGTGATCTGATAGGAGGCAGCATTAGGAATACCCTTGGGCCAGTCACTTTATCTCTGTATGCTTATGTTTATCTTCTGTGTTAAGTTTTGACAAGGTTTTTCTGTCCTTTTTAAGTGTTGTGTGCTCCAGAGAGGAATACCAGTTGTAGCTGTGCACAGCTGTGGCATTGTGCAGACTATAGTTCTCAGTGTAGTAGTTGAATATTACGGTTATTTTTTTAAGAAACATTGTTCAGTTTTTTTAATTCTTCTAAGAGTTGTCAGTTTTACGAACGGTGTATTTGAAAGAAAAAAATTACCATCCTGGGGTGGGGGAGAGGTGGTTTTCTTGTAAGTGCAAGCCAGCAAAACTATTCAATATCCCCTGAACATCAAGGTCTTGATTCTGTATTTGTTCTGGTTACAGAAGGACTCATCATTGACTTAAATGTTTTAAAATTATGGGAGTGTAAAGTATGTGAGTATTTACCAGGACATCTTCAACTGTAAAATAACAGTTGCTTTTGACAGTTGCGTTTTAAGTGTCCATTCCACATAATCTGAAAAAATATCATGCTGGTTTATTATGGTATTCTACTTGTTTTCTCTTACTCTGTTACTGTCATAAATCCACCTGAACTGGGAGGCCAAGCCAGTAAACTTTGTATGTGCAGAATTTACAGCCAGAAATTAGAATTAATCAGAATTAGCCAAGACCGGACAAGATGTAAGTAAACATATAAATTAGAATTGGGCTTCAGTGAAAAAAAAAATAATAATTCATTTTAATGTGTCTGTGAGAGAACAGAAATATCATTTAAAGGATCACTGTAAAGGGTAGGAGAGGAAGATCTGTTTTTTGTTCACTATTGCTGCCAAATACCATTCACACTCTTATTTCAACACAGAATTCTTTCAAAAATTAAAATTAAATTAACCTTGATAATTATTTGAAAAAAGAAAAATGGAAATTACTTTTCTGAAAATATTATTGACCGATCTGTGTAGAATCATATATCATGCAGTGCCTCATACTGTTAATATTAGTCTTTGTCATTTTGAAAATGAGATTCATGAACAAGAATAATTCCCTTCCCTTCTCCCCACCAAATACATCAGTTCTAGAGTACTGAATGTAATAGAAAATACTAGCTTTGATTTGACTTGAAGTGAATTTTATGTTCCTGCATAAAGACTGTCTGCATGAGTGAAGGGATCTACACAGTGTGTCAAGGGATACTGTTTGTATGGTATATATAGATAACTGTTGTATAGGCATGTACAAATGTACACGCATATGCCCACACATGCGTTGGGTTTCTATAAAATTACTATATAATTTTAAATTAATTCATCATTAATTGATGTTACTATAACCTGAGATGCTTATGAGTTTCCAAGAAACGCTCTGTGCCTTGGAGACTGAAGTTCACTCTGAATTAGTCAACAAACAAGAAGAATTCACCTGTACCAGGATAATTACAGCATCAAATGTGCTAAGGCTACAATCCATTGAAAGTCCTTCAGCTGCTTGACTGGACTTTGCATTAAGTTTCTGTTTTGACAAATGCTTGTTTGTGGTATTCCATTATATACCTGTCAATCCAGGGCATCAAGAGTGGTGGACTTTAATGATCTGTTAGGAAATCTCTCTCTAACATCAGTTCTTGTGTCTTTGCTGTGAAGCATAGGAAAACATAGATTGGCTTGTAGGAAATACAAAATATTTAGATTAAAAGGATTGTTCTGTATCATGAGGCATTTATTGTGCTCACCTTTCTGTGTCTCAAAGAAATAATGTAATTTACCATGATAGTAATTTTTTTGGTGTCTTTTCATGTTTCTTGTGGTTAGTGAATAAAAAATTCATAAAGCTTGCAAGAGAAATATTAAGGGTCAGTAGTGCAGGGTGCAGTATATATATACACATAATGCACAATGCATTTCAAAATCTGCCAGTTTAGTTTTCTATGAATGCTTTATTCTTGATTTTACAAGGTCAAATAATATAGTGCCTGTCTGAAAAATGAGTGTTCTTTAAAAGTATTGCTTTTACAAGCAGCAATCTCCTGCCAAAGTTTTTAAGAATATATATATAAAGATATATTTCTATTTGAATGAACTGTTTGAGTAGTAGGACCATCTCAGTATATGGGCTGTATTCTATTCCTTACCAAATTACTCCAAATTTATTCTGAAAGTAGATTTAAGTCTTGAAGAATGCATTGAAATCGCTAAGTTTTCATTTCAAACCTCTGAAGCCTGAAAGGCCATGAGAAAATGCAATAAAATTAAGCATGAAATAAATACTCTGTGAATGTATGCAACTTTGGAAGATTTTTACATCAGTCTGAATGTTCCTGGCAAGGTTTGTTTCTGGCTTTTTTTTGTTTGTTTGTTTTGACCTACTAATGTTGTTGTTGAAATAGTAATTATTTTGGGATTTTTAATAGTTTATAAATGTATTTTTTTTTCTCAGTTTGCTTTTCTCTCCTCCATTTAAGATTCCAGAGGCTTATTTTATTAGAGATCCTCATACTTTCCTCCTTACAAAGGACTTTATTAAGGTATATATGTTCTTCTTAGTGCAAAAAAAAAGCGCTCTCAAGACCTGAACTGCATGTCCTCACAGGTTAACATTTTCACATATAACGCCAGTTACTGGAAATGAGAATGGTTAGTTGGTTAACTGAAGCATGCTTGAAAGGAGAAGCAAAGCTTGTCTACAAAATACTAACACTTGGATGAGTCTGCAGCCTGGGAGGAGAGCACCGGGTGAATTTTCTGGACTTTTTTCATGGCTGACTTGGGATATGCCTGCATTGTCACACAGTGTGTTGACCTCTCTCCTTGATGCATATTGCTCATGACAGTCCCTCTCCCTTGCCCGCAGGCCATGGAGGCGCAGATACAGAACTTTGGACAGACGCCATCGCAGTTGCTCATTGAGCCCCATCCACCTCGGAGCTCTGCCATGCACCTGGTGAGACAAAACTGCTGCCCGGGAATGCATTCCCTTTGAACCTGAGGATCCTTTGTAGGTCATAAAGCACCCATTAAGCAACACTTTTATAATACCCTTGGTTGCCCATGCAGCCATACTTTCTCCTGGCAGCAACAGCTCGCAGTGCTCTAGCAGGGCAAGGTGGAGGTTTGAATAGCTTTAGCTTCATAATCCTTGCTTTTTCTGTTGAATATTGTATAAAAAGGCCCTATCTTCATGAATATAGTCCTGATAAATACATATTTACATTCTTATTTCTGCAAGTAGTGGGAATGACTGCAGGCTTTCCTTAGAGTGAGCATGTTGCTTTGTTTTGATTTAAAGGATGCATTGTTAGGGGCTGATTTATGAACAACGTCTGCTTAACTAAAATGAAGCATTGGAGTTCAAATCGTGCTGGAATCCTCCCGCCTGTTCCCCCGAGACAATATAATGTATATTTTGAATTTCAATTTGAACTCCAAAATTCATTCGCAACACATTCTTCTCTGTCCTCCTTGCAAGGAATTATATGAAATAGCCAGACTGAACAAGACGGATCTCTGTGCCCCCGGTGCCTTTGATTAAATGCTTAGAGCTAGATATTTTCTTTTAAGTTCTGTAAATCGGCAGTAATACACACAATAGTTTCAATCATTTTATCTATCTACAAAGAAATCACTCTATCTCACTGTACACTGGGAAAGTGGGAATTGATCTGGAAGTGTTAGCTGTGTTATTTTCAGTAATGTGTAGATGTCAAAACATACATATTTATTTTATAGTCTTAAGGTATGGATAATATATTTTTAGTAATAATTTAAATTTATAATAAGAGAGGATTATTTGAACTTCTAGAAATAATTATATTTTTTATAACTGTGACTGAAAAAAAAATCCAGTACTTAATAACAGTATTATTGTCCATATATAAAAAACTGTGTCGCTTGTAGAATCATCAAACAGGTTTATAATTACCTACAGACTTCCTAACAGGAGTATGCTTGACATAGAATTAAATTGTCTGTGTTTGGAAGTGCTGTGTGTCATGCAAAGAATTCATTAAGAAGAATGAAATATCTCTGAGTTTTTGAGTCCCTCTTAAAATTTACTTTTCCAATCATTGTAGTTTATAGTATTTATATTTATGATGTATTGGTTAACTCTTTTCTTTGACTTATATCTCTATTGTGTGAATATTAACTGCTGTATAATTTTACATTTTACTGTATATTAATTAATGCTAACAATCATTTTGTGCCCTGTAACGATAACCCTTACCATACCTATTCTCTACTTTTCCTCGTGTAATGATCCAATGTTAGCTTCTGATCTTGCTCTCCTCCATCACTAGTGTAGATGTGCAGGTAGCATTGTTTTCCCTGTATGTGCACATGCTTGCCTTCTCTTTTTTAACCTTGTTTTCCCTCAGACCTCCTCACTAATTGTGTTATCCCTTCTGTTTTCTTCTGCTCTCTTCTCCTTTCTACTCAACAGTGTTTCCTTCCACAGAGCCCCCTCATGTTTAAAGATCAGATGCAGCAGGATGTCATCATGGTGCTGAAGTTCCCCTCAAATTCCCCCGTCACACACGTGGCAGCCAACACGCTGCCCCACCTGACTATCCCTGCCGTGGTGACCGTCACTTGCAGCAGGCTCTTTGCCGTCAATCGGTGGCACAACACAGTAGGTAGGTTCTCATGGGCATGTTTCATTCATATTTGAAGACCTTAACAGTGCAGTTTTAATTTTTCAGTGCAATTTAGCTACATGTGGGTTAATCTCACTCACCTGCCTGTGCACAAAAATATACTGTTTTTTCTGGTTTGTGTCAAATAATCAAAGCTTGTGTTTTCTCTGGTGTCATTCCTAGAAACACTCTCCCTAACAGCAGCACATCACCATGGCAGCCAATCGATTTGTGGTTACATCAGGATCAGCCTTTGATACAATGCTTTTGAGGAGACTGCTGCCGTTCTTGACACAGCCAATATTAATATGTCCCAGGTTTCAGGAATACATACTGTCATGCTAGAGAGCATACATCACTGTTTGCTGCTTGTGAGAGATTTCAGGTCTGTCCAGGAGCTTGTCATAAGCCTTTCCCTCGTTCACTGCTGGATAATGTGGGACCCTAAGCAAACCTAAGCAGCCAAACACTGAACAATTCTGAAGAGAAGTTTCCTCATTGCCTCCAAAAAAACCCATCCAACAAAATCACCTCAAATTTCCCTTCCAGCCTCTATACTCGCCTCTCCATATTGCTGCTAGGACTGTCCTGTCTCCTCATCAGGACATGTAGGTGCTGAGGTTGTTACAGGCATTGCAAAATAGGTGGTTGGGCCATGAGGTACACGATGAAATGAACAGGTCTCATTTTCAAAGGTAGCTTCCTGCTGTGATGGTCCTTACGCTGCACTGTCTGGACACTTTTGAAGGTTTATTACCATCAGGGAAAACAAAAAGGTACCTGATATTTGAGAGTGTGACTCAGTAGGAACTTTGTAGTGACTAGAGAAAAAAAGAAAAAACCTCCTACTCTTTATGCACAGGAGAAGCCCCTGGACAGAAGTAGGTCCTCCTGGAGAGGCAGTTGTGATATTTAGGTGAAATGTCTACCTCCAGCAGACATAAAGGAATTCTAGATTACCTAGGGATTTCACTGGCTTAAATGTAAACATCTCCTCAGTGAATAATTCAAGTCAGGTGAAAGACATTCAGCCTCTTGTGCACAAGGCTGGCCAAAAACTGGTGCTAAAGGCAATAATTGGAGGAATTAACAGGAATTCCCCTATAGGCGTGCATTAGGGGAATAATCAGAGCCAGTGTAGTTAATATCACTCTGAATTCTTGAAGAGTAATGTAAGGATTAATATTACTTTTATACTGAATATTTAAATAATGTTACCATGAATATTAAATTTTGCATGTATTTAGAATGTACTTGTTCTCTTTTTACAAACAAACTTTTCATGGCAGTTTAGAGAATATGACAGGAACAGAACAAAATATCTTAATGCCTTTCACAAGTCCATGCATTTGTGATCCTCCACCCCGTGCAACTGCATTAGATGTAAAAATGTTTTTCCTATTTCTTTAAAAAAAAGAGAAAAATTTCAGGCGAAAAAAATCCAAACAAAACATTAAAAAAAAAAAGTATTTTGTGATAGTGTCCTCAATGGAAGAGCCCAATATCAGAAATGATTCAGAGGTACAGAAACTGTCCCCTGGTATTTTAATATTCTTTTGACTAACATTAGTTGACTAACTCCTAATTAGTTTCCCTGGATTTTTCAGGGATCCTGCCCAAGTACTCTGTACTCATCATCATTCATGTCTCCTCCATTTGAAAAGACTTATTTAGTACTCATGTACCCCTTTCTCATCCAGATTGTCAAGGGAAGGGAAGCCAAAATTCCTACCCATACTTTATGGTGAGGGAGTCAAGGTCACTAATATTGCAGTATCTGGGATTTCAAGGGTTTCCATAACTGTTACTTGAAATCTTCTAGTTTAGTAGATGTTGTGTTGGCCTTTACAATGCATGTGACTGTTCTAGGTTTTAGTTTTTCATAAAAAACTTGATCTTGTAAAACATAAGTTGCAAACATGCAGAATTCATGTCATGAACCAACCATGAACTAAATTTCACACCCTTTGAAAACCTCCGGTGTAAATTTCAAAGACAGGGATACTTTCTGAATATATTATAACAGGAAGATACAAGAAAACAATTTGGAGAATTAATAGTCATTCTAAAGATTTTCTTAACTTCTACATCCTGCCCGGCCATGTCTTTTATTTTGCAAGAGGCTAATCCAGGACAGGGTATCAACTTCCTACTATTACTATAATATTATTTTCATGAATCACATCTCTAGTATAATGAATAGGTTCATCTACAGAAATGTATACACAGACAACTTTTTTACTGTTGTGAGATGTATATAGAGTTTCAGACTTTATACACAGTAGAAAGCATTTACATAGCCATCTTACAATAGAAGCACATGGATCTAAGTTGATACCAGTAAAGATCTGTCCCAGAGTTGTTTGGTTCTGCAAAAAGAGTGAGGGAAGAAGTTGTCCTTAGAGCAGTGTTTTTCAGAAGATGGCAGGGCCAGCTGTAGACCCTGGGGTTTTTTACTTCATCTGGTTGCCTATTGCAGTACTAAAAAATGGAGTTTATTCTCCAGAAGTCTGTATCTGCTCCTATGGGGGATATTATTGTCAACATGGCAGTTCCTGACAGAAGTTGTATTTTCGGTAGTGACCATTGTGGTTTCTGTGCTCGGGAAGGTGCTCAGAAGAGCCAAAGCAGTACTGTCCATGCATGAGAGCAGACAACACTAAATATGCAGCCCCTGGTGACCATTTGAACAGCTTAAGATCTGCTCAGGATAGAACTAATAGGAATAATTGTGGCAAATTTGCTGTAGCCCACAGTTTCTCAGCTAAGAATTCTAGATAAATCCATGAAAAGGCCCAATTTTCTGTCTCTTACAGGTTTCCATATATAAGAAACTCATAAAAATGTTTAATCTAATTATTTTTCTTCTCTGTGCTATTGTAAGATCTAACCCGGTGCCCAAATGTAAAAAAAAAAAAAAAAAAATCAAAAATCTCTGTTACACTATTTTAAAGGTGTTATTTAATGAATGTTTGTGACTGCAGAAATAGTGATGAAATTAGTGCTGGTACATTTATAGCTACTATTGCATAACTGAAGAATTAACAAATGCATATTTGTGTAGCACAGAGGAAGAAATCTTAAAAGATTCATAGAACAAGTAATAGTAAGAAGCTACTTTTTTATATATAATAATCTAATATTGCAGTTTCAAACCTAGAAAAATCATATAAAAATTTAGACAAGGTTCCTATGTGCTTTATTCTTCCTTTCATGTGTAGGACTTCGGGGAGCCCCGGGATATTCTTTGGATCAAGCCCATCATCTTCCAATTGAAATGGACCCATTGATTGGTATGTCAAGATGAAAATGTAGCGATATATTTGAAAATGGCATTTTCAATTTTATTGATTAAGCTATATTTGTATATTACACTTCATTTAACACAGCAGATAGGAAAATATTTATTCTTGTCAGTCCTGGAGAACTAAACACATTAGCTATTGGTGCTCAATGAATTACATGAGTGCTATTTGTTATTAACATCACCAGCAACTAGTATTTAAGAAACAGCCAATTAAGACAGTTACATTGTCAGCCCTTATCTATAATTCTGTTCTCTTATCAGGTCACATGAGTAAAATAAATGAGAGGGTCTGATAGAGTTCACATATTTTCATTTCTTACAGCCAGCACTGTGTATATCAGTGCAGATCCATTTCTTTTCATTCAGTTTATGATTTGGATTGGTTTAGTCAGCATTATTAAAATCATAAAGGAAAGACTAGATTTTACATTGATGCATGATTTTATTTTTTAAATTAAAAATATTTGAGAAAGCAAAGTGTTTTGAGGAGTATCATCGTATCATCTCCTAAACTGTTAGAGAGATTGCAGGAGTTGTATTCTTAACGGTCATTAGTTCTCTTTAATTGCAATTATTTGCTTTGTGGTTGGTTATTTATTTACAGTAAGAATATTTTTGAGACAGAAATTGGGGATGGAAAAGGTTCTTAGAGACAATTTTGTAGAAATAGTGAGAAAAAAAATTGCAGTTTTAAACGTCTCCAGATGAAAAGTTCCTTTTTCATCTGTGTCAATATTCATGGTTGAAAGATTTATGTACAAGTACCTCAGGAGAGTTAGCTTTCTCATTCTGTATGCTTCATTTGCTCATATAATGACAATGTTTTTCTCTTCAGGTTTTCCTCTCAAAAGCTAGGGCACAACTATTGTGCCCACCTGTTCTGGAAATCTGAGTAATTTGTTATTCATTATCTTTTAGTGGATGGACATAGAGGGTCTGATAATTTAAATGTGTGTTCTTGGAATGTATATAAACATGGTATTAACTTTTACAAGCAAATTTAAAATAGGTGGGATTTTTTTTTGTTTGTTTGGGGTTTTTTGGGGTTTTTTTGAGTCTCACATTTCATGCAGTTGTGAGCAATTTAAGTAGAATAATCAAAAATAGGGACAAAAGAAATTTCGGAACATTATCTGCTTGAAGTCATGTTCCTACGTTAGCAGAAACACATCTCTCAGAGTGAGTTTTATCTCAACTAACTTCAGTTAGCTGAAATGAGTTGTTGAGATTCCCTCCACAGCTACTATAGCAACTCACCTCTGGAGTTGTCTAGCACTTGGACAACTACTACAGTGAGAGATGACTTGCCATGTGAAGCGATGCCTCTCTCTCCAGTGACTACAGAGGGAGCATAGATAATTAACTTAGATTGTATACTGAACTTTTAGAAAGTTAATATTAGGTGAGAAAGAAACGCACCTTTATTGTATTGCCAAATCCTGTCTGTTGTGTCACAGGAAGTAAAGAGCACATGAGCTGGTTACTCCCACTCCTTCCCAACAGCTCTGTTTGACAGCTGGAGTTGTGGGATTTTCCATGCACTATTCCTTTTCCCTCTGTCTGGGGAATTACCAGGTGGCATTGCCTATTTTAACATTACTGTCCATGGCCTGTCTCCTGCTTGAGGAGTAGGTGATAAGCCAGTGTTGGAAAAGCACATTAGATTTAAACAGCTTAATTGGTTTAATCCTTACATCTTTGATCTGGTTAAGTGTCTGCAGGTATGGGGGATGTCAAGGTCACACAATACAAGCTAGGATATTTTCTGTAGGGGGATAATAACCAGCAAGAATTCACTTGCTGCAGTATTGTTAGCATTGACTTGGTATTTTAAATGTACTTCCGTTACTTTCCTTCCACTAGTTCAATTTGTTTTTGGAGACTACTTCAGCAGCGTGTTTAAAATATTACCACATATTATGCAGTGCATCAGGCAGTTTATATGAAATTGTCATCTCCTCTAAAATCTTTTGTCTTATTCAAAGGGAAACCAGAAATCTCACAATAATTTTATATTTCTGACACCCATATAGACAGCTCTAAATGTTCATATTCAAAATGCTTACTCAACAACAAATTCACAGTTCATTGAAAGTTAAATGTATTCATTTTCTCCTGTAAGTGGATGACAGGAAGGTGTTGGAATGGCTTACTTGTAAAATGTGTTTTGCATTTCGTTACAGCCAATAACTCTGGTGTGAACAAACGGCAGATCACAGACCTTGTGGATCAGAGCATCCAGATCAATGCACATTGCTTCGTGGTCACAGCAGATAATCGCTACATTCTTATCTGTGGTTTCTGGGACAAGAGCTTTCGAGTTTATTCTACAGAAACAGGTGACCCTAAATAAAACTACCTGCTTTTTCTTAGGTCACACAGTGGACTTAATACTACTGTATCTATTGCCTGTGCTTACCTCTCAATAAATGATAAAGGGAAATTTATAGAATCCTTCATTATTGCTTGAAGATAATAGCTTTAAGATGCCTTTTTTCGTTTGTTTGTTCTGGAAGATAAATAATGTAAAAAAATTATGTTAGGGGAGAGTTTTGAAAACCATAAGTATATTCAGGGAATCAACTGTACTGAAAGAATCGACCAAAATTTTTGTTGGGAGAGTATCTCTATTTCATGTAGTAAATCATTAGGTTGCATAGCCTGCTACTGGGAACCAGTAACTTGCTTCTTTGTCTGATTGCTTAGCCTAGTATCATTCAGTTTCTTGCTAAAAGCTGATTGCAATAATAGAAAGAAGGAGGTGATGCTCACAGTAAACCTTAGTTTGACATTAACATAGAACAAATATACATTTTTAACATAATAATGTAACACCATTATAAAAAAGTTCATGTGCTGTCTTATGCATATCATTCATTAAATTCACAAATAGTGTTCTAACGCCATTGCTTAAATACTGATGGAGCAGTAACTCCACTTAATATTCAGTGACTGCAGCACTGACTTGATTTTCAGAGATAAGGGTTAGGGTTAGGTTATAGATTGACACAGAGCACAGCCCTCAATAGGAACATAAAAGAGGAAAAAAAAGTTTTATCTTTGTGATTTTTTAATCTTGTTGTAGCATGTAGTGAACTCCAATAAAGCGACATGGGGCAGAAACTACATTTGAACTGAATATTTGTTAACAATTTACTTAATAATTTCTAAATGCTGCAAGTAGTTAAAAACCCTCAATTTGTATCACTTTGGACTCCCACCAGGAAAATTAACTCAGATTGTATTTGGCCACTGGGATGTCGTGACTTGCCTTGCCAGATCAGAGTCCTATATTGGTGGTGATTGCTACATCGTTTCTGGGTCTCGCGACGCTACGTTGCTGCTTTGGTACTGGAGTGGCCGGCATCATATTATAGGTGACAACCCAAATAGCAGTAAGTATCCTGTAAAAAAACACCTTCCCGAAAGGCCCTTTGTAACACCTATTCATTTTTAGTGTTCCTTCTGTCAGCTGCAGAAGGTATTACCAAATATACCGATTACTTCGCCTGCAAGCTGAAAGTTGGTGTAAGAAGAGCACCACATGCTAAGCAACTCATTGAGTACTAGCCAAAAAAATGTTAAACCGTCTGTGCGTGGTAACGGGTAATAGCATGGGAGTAATTCTTAAATTCATAATTGCCTTTATCACTTATAGCATCATGTCATCATAAACGAGAACAAGGTGGTTATGGCCTTTAAGTGACAGGACATATATCACTATATTTTGACTTTCCTTTCCCCAGAAATATTTTTTTGGCATATTAACTTACTCCTTTTGTACTACAGCATGCTATATCAGCTGCTTGCCTTTTCAAAAAAGGAATGTCTTACATGCCATGGAATTAAATGAGTGTCTTTGAGAAAGGTCTTTCTATAGCAAGCAAACCTTTGGAGAAGCAATGTGACTGAATAAAAATAGAAAAAGATAAAATGTCAGAGAGAGTTTACATTACATTTGCAGGGTACTAACTGTCAGTGCTTTGCAGAGTGAAGGGGACACAATAATAATGATATCAATTTATATAAAAAGGCACTTAAAGTGCACTACTAATTTACAAGGTCCCTTCACCCAAGCCAGAAATGTGACCACTGCTAAAGACAAGAACAACTTTTTTCCGTATGCTAAAGGTTTTTTGTACAACACTAAAAACATTTCATTTAAAGCAGTTTCACAATTCTGATTCTTATTTTTCAACACAAGGATATCGCCTCTTTAGATAAACATAGAAGAATCCTTCACTATCAGTTTTGAACTCTGATTCGAGTGCTGACTGGAAGCAGTTGTAGACCTGTCAGTTACAGACATCTAAGTGAAAGTATTTCTTCAACTGAGTATCTGGAAGAAAAATATTTTATTTGTTATGAAGTAGATATTTTGTTAATTTTCAAGCAGACGATTTTTTTACTGTGTTTTCATTTTCTTCCAGTTGTCTGTAAGCAGAGAAAGTGGAGACAGATAAAAGTTTCACTTTCTCACCTGACTTACTTTTCCTTTTATAACAGAGAGGTTGAGGGAAAAACCAAATTGTCTTCCCATAACAAATTTATCTAAATTTTGTGTATATTCCAGGGCTTTTTTAGCACTTAATTGTCAGAGATAGAAATTCAATCTGAAAAGGAATTTCAGGACAGGGCACTCTGTTTAGCTGATTGCCATTTGACTTCTTTGAATGCCTGTGCAATTCATATCAAGTATTAGTAATTTCTCTGCTAAGAGTCAGAAAAAAATAAAAGCTTGCTCCTTTCATTAAAGAAAACAATGTAAGACTTTTCCTTTCTTTCCTCTGATTATATGGGCTTGGACAGGCTTACCATTAGCATCTCCTTATTAGCTGATACAAACTGCTCCAATTCTTTTGTAGATAGGTTTATTTTAGTTCTGATACTTTTCTGTTATCATGAGTGTATCATCTGAATGCAAGAAAGTGGTACTTTTTGTAATCTCAGGTTTAATACCTTACCTATGTGACTGAAAGTGTCTGCTTTGGAGATCTTTAATTTTATGAAAAGAAAGGATATCAGTCGGCAGACAGAAATCAACGAAAAGCAAAACCAAATTGTATGATTTGCTCTCTCTTTCTGCCTCTGCATGGATAAGGCACTGTTTTGCTGAAGAAAAGGCCTTTTAGTCATATTAATGGGAGACTGTGCTGCAGATAGTCATGTCAACGCAAATGTAATCTGCAGGCACAGGTAGCAGAACCCAGGAAGATAAATATTCACTGTGGTAGCTTCGAAATTCAGTGATGAGATTTCTTAGTACTCATGTAGAAGACATGTTGAAGACTCATGTTGAGGAAGAGTAACAGCGTCACTATGATTGCTATCTCAATAATCTCAATAACTCATTGGGTTAAAGTTACCATGGATATGCTAATTTTGTACTAGCACTGTACTATAACCAGAACTTCATGTATTGTAAACATATACTTATTAACAGCTACTCTGACTTCTCATGAACATACATCGTGAAGGGTAGACCACATGAGTAATGATATACCTGGAGGACCAACTGCCTTTTAAAACTTCTACAATTACTAAATCTTTCTGCTGTAATGTAAATGTAAAGTAATGACTACTAGATTCTGTTCCCTACCATTAACAGACGTAATTGTTGTATGACTGACTCCCTATATACAAATTTTCAGGCGTGAAGCATTCACAATAATCCTTATAAATATAAGTTTGAAGTTTTACATAGTTAAAGCTACGGAAGCAGTAAAGAAGTTTTTCCTCATCTACTCTTCTATACTTACTGGTAGAAGATTAGGATTTACCTTGTAGAAAAAATGAAAGTGAGACGTTCACTGTAGGTCAAAGCCAATTAGTTAACATCTTTACAATGAATTTCCAGAAAGATGTAGATGATATTTTCAGGGGAAAAAGGGGGGATTAGTTTTTTTAAAAGCTGTCATCTGGAGACACAAATAAGGTATTTTATTCCACAGACTGTAGGAAGGTGAGGAATTAAAAGAAAAATGTCAGGTGTAGTAATTATCTGGGTTAGATTCTTGACTTTATAATGATCTTTTAAGATGAAAGACAGTTAATTATCAATTTCAGCTTCAATGCATCCAATTACTAATAGGAACTTTAGTTGTTTCGGAAAATGTTAAAGGGGAGGGGATGGGGGGTGGGGGTGACGGGAAAGCAAGACCCCAGTCCTAAAAAGTTAATGTAATTTAACATATGTATAGAAAAATCTAGATACCATTTCATTAGAAAACATAGCAATCACAATCATTTAATGTGAAATACTCTAGGGGAAAAGATTGTCAGAACAAACTTTATTGATTCTACTAAAATTCCATATTCCAGAACCGATGAATTAGATAAAATCTTTACTAAACACCATGTATGTCAGTAAACTAACCTGTCAGGCTTGTGTAGAGCCTTCTGCTGAGATATCTGTGCGGGCACGTGCTCAGAGGGTGACCTCAGTTGTGTCTGTGGGAAATACAGAACCAGCTCGTGTTCAAAGAGGAGAACACAGGAAAATTGTCTTGCATAAGACTCTTGCAAGTGGCTGCTCCAGTTCAGTAGTTGAAAACTTGCCTGTGAGAGCATAGTGAGCTTCGTTTTATAATTTTAAAATATTTTTTTCCAACCCATGTGTTTATTAAGTTATCACTTTTATTCAACATTAAGTATCAAAAAGGAGTTTCTGGTTAATTTTGTACTTGTCACAATTTCTTGACATTTCTCACAGTTGCTGTGAGAAGACTGAAGAAAACTTCAGATTTTAAATACAAAGTTTTCCATGGAGTAGTTTTCATACCTAGCTTGTAAAAAACCCGGTTACAATGTTTGCCCAGCAAGTGGGAGACTAAGCTCTTGGCCTCCAGAGACTGGGGAAATTCAAACCCGCATTCCCATATTCACAAAGCATATGCTGACTATGAGGCTATAAATTAAAGTGGGAGAGGCCCTCTGTGAGCCTCCAGCTTTGGTGGAAAGCAAAATTCTTTTCTCTGCTCTTGTTCATGGATCTTATGCAACATAATGATTGGATAGAAATAAACAGTGAACCAAAACTGCATACCTTCAGCAGGTAGGGCAAATCTTCTCCCTACTTGTACTTTCTCTGATCCAACAAAAACTGGTTTCATGTCTGTGCAATGGCTAAACTTCAATAGTGGTGACAGAAAATGTCCTTTTTCAGCTTAGACTAGAGGCTGCTGCCTGGGGATGCCTCTGGAAAATGAGAGATACGACATGATTTCCCTTAGGATGAAGGACAGTTGAATGCAGGTTTTTATGTATGTTTGAGCCTTCCCTTATATCTGTACCCTTGCTTAGATAAGTACCATCTTTGGGATAAATACTGAACTGAATGAAACTTAGGTCATCTTGCCAGTGTCAGATACCTACTTTGTAAGCCAAAATTTGCCATCTGAAGTAGGTAATCTGAGTCTGCACCTTATTAAGCTGATGACCACATTCTATAAATCTGCTACAGCTGAGAGAACAGTGAAAGGAATCTGTTTTCTCTTAGGAAGACACGGCACATGCAAAGGGCATAGTTTGCTTATTTTAATTCTTTGAAGTGATCTGGCAAATGTAAACCTTTGCAGTTGTAAAAGATTGAATAGAAAAATTATTGTGATGGAGTTTGACAATTTGTGTTCTGATTTTTTTTCTCTTATTATATATAGGGACTTGTTTTAGCTGAGCCCTAATTTGTATACAAATTTCTTCTCGCATATCAACTGTATTAGTCATCACAAAAATGAGCAGAGAGTACATGATATGCCCTGGAGTTCAACATGTATCTTTATAGTTGTTTTATTTTTATATTTTATGATTGCTTTATTGAATGTCTCTTTCAAACAAGTGACTTTGAAAATGAGAATTATCTCTGAGTCTTTGAACAGATACCAAAGTGGATGATAGAATTGCAGAAAAGTGAGGGACAGATGCTTTCATCTGAAACAGACACAAATTCAGAAACTAATTTGGAAGTGATAAAAATTAATTTGCACACTTTAATTGGAATCAGACTCCTGCATGAAAGAATGGAAGGGTAGGCAGCTTGTGCTAAAAGCTGATTGAATTTTTTGTCAGGTAAGTATGTTGGACTTGGCCGCTTATCCTCTTGAGCCTCTCTGTGCAATATATTACATTCACCCTCTGACTGGTGTTCTTTAAAAGGATCAATGCTATTCCTGTTTTGTCCCTAGAGCCTGAAATTTCATTGATCTTGGGACTTGACATTTCTCATTACCTATTGTAGTTTCCACGAGGATGGTCACAAGAGGTGTGAGAGTTAACCCTGCTTTTTCTAATGGGAACTGTGCTGACCATTGGAAAATATTGTGTCTATCAGCCCTAAGCTGGGTTTGTTCAGCATTATAACATAATCCTTAGAGGTGCTAAACAATTCATCCTATCCCACTGAGTGTATTCTGTATATACCTGAAGGGGAGCGTAAGCACTACCATAAAGGGTCTTTGTTAAGTTAACCTGTGCTTTAAGTCTGTCACAAAGTATACTGTTCCTTTTGCATAACGTATTTTTCAGACAATTTAAAATTGTGAACATCGTAGCTTTTGCAAGTTTGTATTTTGAAAGAATCATAGAATCATAGAATAGGTTAGGGTTGGAAGGGACCTTAAAGATCATCTAGTTCCACCCCCCCTGCCATGGGCAGGGACACCTTGCACTAGACCAGGTTGCTCAAAGCCACATCCAGCCTGGCCTTGAACACTTCCAGGGATGGGGCATCCACAGCTTCTCTGGGCAACCTGTTCCAGTGCCTCACCACCCTCTCTGTGAAGAACTTCTTCCTGACATCTAATCTAAACCCCCCTGATTTCAATTTAAACCCGTTACCCCTTGTCCTATCACTACAGACTCTTGTAAAAAGTCCTCTCCCAGTACCCTTGTAGGCCCCCTTCAGATACTGGAAAGCTGCAATGAGGTCTCCTCGGAGCCTCCTCTTCTCCAGGCTGAACAAGCCCAGTTCTATTTTGAACTCAGAATAGTCACTTACTCTTTTATATCCCTCTACATTTTAATACCCTGTAATATGTCCTAGTTTAACCTTGAAAGAGCAGGAGTTTAAAAATAGCCACTGGTGTGTTTTGTACCAAGTGGACTGGACGGCTGTCGGAAGATCCTGCACAAGCACATTGGCACACATGCAATCTGCTTTGCCTGTTTAAAGAGCTATTGTGGTTCTCGTATGTTTGTACAATTTAGGTATTAATTTTTTAAATATGGTGTCTTAGCACTGTTCTGCCAGAGTAGAAGCTCTTTGAAACTTAGTGTGTAGTTTTTACTGGCACTGTCTCAACTCTGGTAGCCAAAGGCATCTCTCTCTTAAGACTGCTACGCAAAGGTAAATGAGCCAATAATACACCTGATCTAATGCAGTTATATCTGGCAGATGTCTGTGTCCATGCTTTGCTGCATAACCCATGGGAGCTGAACAGCGCAGGGCCATTCAGCAACTTGCCAAAGTTCCCAAAGCAATTTAGTGGAAGAAATAGGAGGAGAAGCTGCACATCCTTACTCTTCTGTCCACTGTATTTTTTCATTTTGGGGTTTGGATAGGAGCAAGGTACCTGAAAGTCCACTCACCTGGGTGAATTGTTTGTAGGCATATACAATGCTGCTCACATTCCTCAGCAAATAAACCAGTTCTGCCAGAGGTAAGAATATTTTGAATATATGAATATTTTTCTGTCAGCAGTCTTTCTTTTACAACCATTGCTCCCTCATGTCTTGGACATTGTTATTGGCTATTCTCTATTTTGAAATATTCTTATTTATTGGCCGTAGCCTTATCTTTTCATCAAACTCCAGGACATTTTTTTCCAACAGTAAAAATTCAAGAAGGCTATTACTTTTTTCACTTCCATGAAAGCCATAGTAATTTCTAAGTAATTTCTTTTCTGATGACTATGCCCTCAAAAGTGCTAATAGTAAAGTAAAAATAAATTATTTTCTACAAATAATTCAGCTGTAGCCTTGTACTTGCTTCCATCAATGTCAGAGATGAAATGGAAGCTGGAATTTGCCTTGTGCTCTCATGTTTCTTTTTACAGAAGACTCCTAGATGTTTCCCCATAGCAATTTGTACATAATTCAGGAAAAGAACAATATAAGAGAAATAGTAGCACACTCTCTTCCCTTTCTATTTTTCTTTATTTTTCCTTACCATGTGAGAGCACCATTTGTTCCAGAAAGAACCTTACAATAGTATTAAGCATTATATTTTTCAGAGAGAAGGGAAGATGTATTTTATTTTAGACTTTGTGGAAAAACCTACTTGTTTGGATATACAACATAGATTTTTTTTTTTTTTTCCTTCTGCCCTCTAGTAATTCAGTTCAAAGGTGCTCCTTTGGGGAAATTACAGGGATTTTACAGTGATGGTATCTCAGTTCATAGGTACAATATTTTCACCTGCAATTCCCTCAGAGCTGCAGCCTTTGACCTCTGACTGCATCTATTAGTGGTGATGTGACAGTGACAGAATATTTTGCTAGATTTTGAATGATTCCTGGAGTTCACAACTTCTGTCCTTAGCAATAAAATGTAATATGAGTGAGGTTCTCTTCCCTATCCCACAGCTTTTCCTGTAGAAAATATCACTGAATAATTTTTTCTTTGAGCCCTAAGGGGAAAAATCCCATTTCCAATTACTGTTGGACTGTTACTCCTAATAATGATATTCCATTATTAATGTGGATTTACTGAAAAGCAGGACTCGAAGATCTATGTTTCATGACAGTTGTTTCTTATAAGCATTTTCCTTTATAACTCAAGAAGTCAATTAAATATGCTCATATACATATTTTTACTTTTTTAGAGGTTTTCCATAGGAAACACTGAGGAAAATATCCGTTTGAAAATTGTATTATTTATTTCCTCTTAAAAAATTTCTAACCATCTAATTTCACTCATTCACCCTTGCAGTCTGATAACATTATTGTATACACCTCTGTAATCAGAGTTTAAGCCAAGATGACCTTGAGCATAATTCCTCCTTTTTCCAGGAGGACATACAGGAGAAGAAAGTAATTGGAAAATTTGGAGTTCATTTGAATTGCATTTTTTCAATTTTCAGTTATGCACTTCGAGAAAAGAAAACCTCAGAAGGAGATGGGTTCTCAACAGAAGCATTGTTGGGGAAATGATAAAAATGTAAACTTCAAAATAAAGCTAATCATTGATGGGATACCCAAACCATCTTTCTCTTTTTCTTCCAACATCCATCCTTCCCTAGCAGTAAAGACCAGTTTTCAGTTCACATCTTCAATTTCCAGACCAGAAAGATTCTTTTCTTGCAGACTGGAATAAAGATTGGGACATGAGGATTTATTGGGATAACTCTTTTCATTAGAGATAAGAAAGTGTTAATTTGCCTGTACTATGCAATGTTAATGCCAGGTAGATTGAATCCTGCTGTACTTTTGGGTCCAAACCTGAGGTCTATAAATCCATGGTTGGTAGTTCTCAGCTGGTTCTGAAAGACAGTAAAATACATGGAAGTATTAATAAAATTTTGATGGCAGGAGACATTAAGATTTGGAAGAAATACTGTAGATTCAGGCTAAATTTTCAAGAATTATTGTTATACACAGTTCTGGCTACTCAAATTTTAAGAAACAACTTGGAGTTAGACAGGCAGAGAAATAGGTTGCTACAATGACTAAAAATGGCAAGCCCATCCCTTCAAATGAGTTTGAGAGTTTGGTTTGTTTAATAGGATAAAAAGGAAAGACCAAGTGTGCTGATTTATTCTGTAATACATAAGTGGGAAAAGGACAAGATAGTGACAAGACTGAAGCTTGAGGACAGTGCTGACACAACAACAAAGAGATACAAGGTAGACAGGAATAAATTCAGACTGAAAGTGAGTAGGAAAGGTCTGGAACATCCTTCCACATCACATACCCGGATAGCCATTTCATTAATTTATTAACAGGTTTATATGATGTGAGTGTCCACGATAAAAATTACTAAATTCATTGACCCACAAAAGTCTATCCAAGCCTCCATTCCTAATGGATATCTTTGAGAAACCCATGCAATACTGCTTAGTAGTTTTTTTTTTTTTAATTTGTTTTAGTGTTTAACTGTTTTTCCAGTCAGGAAACTGCTCTTTATTGCAAGGTTGAAATGTGTGCAACCATTCACCTATTGGACCTCGCTGTTCCATTAGCTGCAAGATAAATTTCTGGGGTACTGGACATCTGTTACGCCCGTGACTTGCAGCTATGGTGGTGAAGTCACTGCTTTGCTGCCTTTGCATTGAAGAGAGAAAACACTTTAAACAATGTGCAGCCTCCTGTCTTATTCTCTATACTAGTTGTGTGACCTCCTTTAATCTCATTTCTGTAAATGTGGATACAGGACTTCAATCTTTCTGAGCTATAGTGCCAAGACAGTTCTCAACTCCTATTTGTTATTCTGGGGTATTGCACTGAAAATTAATGTTCAGGAAGTTTTCTGTTCTGTCTCCATAGATCCTCCTCTGTCTCACTGCCTTCCAGAACAGAATCTCCTCTCCAGTAGGCAGAGCTTATGTTTGTCCAGGAACATTAATCTTCCACCTGGTTGCATTCAAAAAAAGAAACAACACATTAAGCTACCTTTTTATTTAACTAGGCAATGCAGAGAATATTATAATAATTACTTGCTTCATTATACAGTTGCCCATGAATCTTTGTATCAGTTTTATATACAACCATACCTTACTAGCAAAGATTTTATATTATCCTGTAGCTAACATTATTGGTTAGTATTCAATCAAGAATAAATTCCCAGCTCCTAACTGGACACCTTAATTTCCAATATCCTAATGCGGCTCAGAGTTGATATCTTTCAATGGACAAAAATTTTTAAGATCTGTCATTGAACCAGCTTCTGTGCCATCCGTGTTGTCCACAGTCAGTTCCATAAACAAATTTAAATAAAAACATTTTATCACTAAGAAAAATATCTTAGAAAAAATACATGGAGGCGATTTTAACATAGTCATCTCTATCAACTATACCTGTCATCCTGTCAAAAACAGATTAAGCAGCTTGCTTGAGAAGACTTCCATTCCAGTACAGCATGGTCACTGGTATTAATGAGATTTTTGCTTCCAATTCTTTGTTGACAGAACTGTGGATTAACCATTGTATTATTTTGCATAGGATTAATGCCACAGTAATTCATCTGTAGTTCCCCTTTTATCCTTTTTAAAGTATTTGAACTATGCTGGCAGAGCTCCAGTCCTTTGGAATTTCCCAATTTTCTGTATTTAATTTGTAGAAAGTAAACATAACCAGATGAAATATGTGTTATCTAGCAAGCTGCTATTTTTTTATTACTGATTAACTTTCTTTGCCTGGCAAAGAAATATCAAATACTGAGCAATTCCTTACTTCATGTAGGAGTTTCACTGTTAAGATGTCAGCATCTGTTATTATTAGAAACAACATAAATGTTGCTATTTGTCATAACCACTCAATAAATGGCCACTTGTTTGAACCCAAGATAAAATACATTTCACTCCTGAATATAAAAAATAAATATTTAGGGATTAGTCTATCCTACTCTTTAATAAATTAAATGTGATAAAAATGGCATAGGATAAATATGATGTATATCCATAACCATTTTTAGGTATAATTTTAATCTCTAAACATTCCATGTGTCTCTGAATCAATAATGTCTATGCAACAGTAGTATCTTTCTAGTACAGTGCTATTCATTGTCTCTTCTTTTCCTACTGCCAGTTTCATGAAACAAATTATGATCATTAATATAAGAACATCCTCAGCTCATGCTACTCTTCAGGTTCCTAGCAGATGTCTCGAGACATATATGTTCAATAGCAGACCTTTATATTACAGCTGCTTTTAATACCACCACACTTTGTGTTCTTTATTTGAAATACACATTTTCAGTATTTTTAGCTCATGAAACAGCAATTTATTGTTATCATTTGTGTATGGTACGCAGCACACTGTCCATAATTTTTTAAACATAGACTCGTTCGGGTTGGAAGGGACTTTAAAG
>NW_010259908.1:0-3504 GCF_000690775.1 Eurypyga helias
GCAGGGTCAGACCGCACTCCCCTGCTTCCTGCTCGGGCTGACGTCAGGCCCCGGCCCCAAATGCAAATCACATTTTCCTTTCCATGAATGCTTATTGCTCCAGCCCGGTTGCCAAACGCCAGTTTCGCACGATGGAGGTGAAAGATGCTTTCCTGCGCGTGACGGCCGGTATTGCCGACGGGCTGTGCGAGAACTGCGTGCAGCCGGGTGCGGGTCGAGCGGGTTGCTCACCCCTGCGGGTATGGAGAGGTGTGTGTGTTTGCACACAGACCCCCCAGGGCTACACCAGCCCTGCTCCCTGCCCAGACGGGGATGGAGAAAGTGCCCGAGGTGTCACAGATGTGAGAAAGGAACGGGTGCGAACAGCACCGCCCGTAGTTCCCAGCGGCGACCCTGCTGCCAGCCCGCCTCGCCGGGATCTGACGATCGTTGCAGCACACGGGATGGCACTGACCGTACGTAGGACGGTCGCAGGGGCAGGGAGCCAGAAGTAAAAACTACAGGAGGGGTCGTATGCCCAGGTCCCGCTAGTCGAGAATTAGCTTCAAAGTCTGTGCTTAAAGTCTACCATTTTCCTAAATTATTACTTTTTTTTTTGTACTTAACGTGCATTTGATAAAATCTTTTAATTAACTAATTCGCCACTTTACATGCTACAAATACCTTTGGCAAAATGATCTACTTGGAGAGCCTCCTGGCTGTACATCTGCCATCATGGGGCAGTTAGCAATATATAATTGCAACCCATTCCTCTTTCTGTGCTTTTTGTTCACATTTCGCCCTTTTGTATTAATTGCAAACAGTACTGTAACTTCTGAGAGTTTTAATTTACTATTTCTTTATAACCTGCATGTATTTTTTAATACAGCTAACTCTTGTTTTCAGTATCATACTTTGGCAGTTTTCTATCCTTGCCTCAGAAATCATGAACCTTTCAAGTACCGTTTCTTACTCCCATCGTGGCAAGGAAAAGCTGAGAAATGTGATATTAGTGTATCTACAAGGTCAAAAGACAGAACAAAACCTAAACAAATATATCCAAGGTGTATCATTATTTAAAATATCACAATTCAAAGATTGCCTTGTGACCTAGCTGTTGTAGCAGTAGTGCTGTTTCAACAATAATAGTTAAATTTATGTTTTTTCCCCTCCCTTCTCCTTGCTTACTCTCCCTCTGACACATACCTAAATTCTCTGCCATGGAAAGATGATCAGAGCATCTCTGAAAGTCACGTAAGGTGAGACTGAAATTTGTGTTGCAAAGAATTGGATAAATGCGGGAAGAAAGGACACTTCTTTCCTTTGGTACTGACCAAAAACCTATGAAACCTTTTGCACTATTTGCCTCATGGGAAATCGAGGGGAAAGAATGCATCTAACTGTGGATATGGCTTCAGTTTCACACTAAACATTGTATGTAATAACAGGTGTGTTAGTATCAGGTCCCATGGACTTGTGCACCTTCAGGTTCCCCACATGTTCTCTAACCTGCTGTTCTCCTGCAGCAGGCAGTTCTTCATCCTCCCAGTCCCTGCCTTTGCCTTCTGCGCCTTGGGCGATGGGGCTTGAGCACTTGCTGGTGAAGATGGAGGCAAAAGTCAATGAGTACCTCAGCCTTCTCCGCATCCTGGGTCAGCAGGTCTCCTGCTTCCTTCCGGAGAAGGCCCACATTTTCCCTAGTCTTCCTTTTGTCACCAACATACCTACAGAAGCTCTTCTTGTTGCCCTTGACATCCCTGGCCAGGTTTAATTCTCTCACGGCTTTAGCTTTCCTAACCAAATCCCTGACTGCTTGGATGAGTTTTCTGAATTCCTCCCGGGCTACCTGTCCTTGCTTCCACCCTCTGCAGGCTTCCTTTTTGTGTCTGAGGTCCTCCAGGAGCTCCCTATTCATCCGCGCTGGCCTCCTGGTGGTTTTGCCTGACTTCCTCTTTGTTGGGACACATCGCTCCTGCTCACGTCATAGAGCCAGCTGGGGCTTTCTCTGGTCTTTTCTTACTCAGACCTAAAGGAGCAGTCCAGAATGGAAGAAATACACTTTTTTGCATACAGAATCATAGAATGGTTTGGGTTGGAAGGGACTTTTAAAGATCCTCTAGTTCCACCCCCCTGCCATGGGCAGGGGAATATGTTGAGCATTTCTCTAGAAGTTTACCTATTTATAACACCTGGTCTTGTTGTTTATTATTTTTAACATGTTTTATCATTAGGAGGTCTTTAAAGACCAAACATTCCTAGCATAGCATTTACGCACCTGTTTCAACAACTCAAAGGGAACAGGCTTTTATGTCAATTACTTCCTTCCATCAGGCAGTGGTGTGCACTTTGGATAAATACTCAAGCCAGGGGGTTTGGCTGAAGAATGAAAACCAAATGACATGAGAAATATTATGAGCTAGGGTATTCCAATGACAAACTGGGATCCAATTGGTTTTATGCCAGAATGCCTCTAAAAAAAAAAAAAAAAAAAAAAAAAAAAAGAGATGCACAGCTGGGCTGGTGTTATTAGTGAACCAGTCCATGGTGGGGTCTTGTGAGCGCTTGACAACCAGGCTCTTAGGACTAGCCCAGCTCAATGGAGGGGTTACTTAACATGCTGGCAATCACTGCCCTTTCGGTTAAGGAGACGAGACAGCCCAGCAAGACGTGGATGGTTTTATGCCAGAATGCCTCTAAAAAAAAAAAAAAAAGAGATGCACAGCTGGGCTGGTGTTATTAGTGAACCAGTCCATGGTGGGGTCTTGAGCGCTTGACAACCAGGCTCTTAGGACTAGCCCAGCTCAATGGAGGGGTTACTTAACATGCTGGCAATCACTGCCCTGTCGGTTAAGGAGACGAGACAGACCAGCAAGACGTGTAACAGCACCGTCAGACTGTGGGAAGAGGATCAAATGTAACCTCAGGTGTGACTCAGTGGTTTGTAAAAACAACCTTGTCAGCTGTTTGCGCGACATGTTTTTAAGTGCTTCTCAACTCGGAGAGGAAGTTGCTAAGTTTTTAAACATGATGTATGGGGAAAAAATAAGGTATTTTGTGATTTGTCAAGAGGAAAATCAACACTTAAGTGGTATGCAAGAGCTAAAATTAGCTAAGTAGTTACAGAATTCATATCAGAAGGAAACATATCCACACTGCAGGAAAGCAGCTGTGGGAGGAACAGGGGAGGCAGCTGTGTGAACAGTGTTCGACATCAGAGTTTGTGTTCAGTCCCTTCCTCTCCCAGACCTTTTGCATAACTTGGAAAACTCCATTGCATCTGCAAAACAGAAGTAGAACTTCCTTTGTTATATTGCCTTGGGAAAGTATGAAATTTCTAGCGTGAACTGCCTCTTGCCATACATTAAGCAAGGGGCAATCATTACTTTTAAAATAAAGTACTTTCTACTCTTAGTGGCTGTGCAAAGAGTAGTCTGAATGAAATGACAGTATAAATCATTTTATATTAAAGTAGTAGAATGAAATGATGGTATAAAATATATTGGTTGTGAAAAAAATATATTATAT
>NW_010259909.1:0-7633 GCF_000690775.1 Eurypyga helias
GGGCTCAGCCCACCGAGGTTTCCCGCCTATGAGCGCGGCCTAGCCGGCGGGAAACCACTCCCCCGCGGGAAGGAGAGGGTTGGGATGCAGGCGGGAAGGGGGAGGGAAGGGCCTGCTGTCCCCTCCGAGGAGGGCCGCTTCTCCTGAGAGGCACAATAATGAAGAAAAGGCTGAGGAGAAAGTCTGCTTTTTCTTTCTTTTTAACTGCAACTTCGCAGCCCTGCGAGGACAGGGATTTGCTCCGCGCCCAGGAAAACGCAGCTTTACCCCTTTTTGTACTCTTCTCCCAGTTACTGCAACAGGGAGAAGGCAGTTTCCCCGGCCGCCGCCAAGAAATTACATTTGGTGAGGGGAACAAATGAAAAAAAAAACCAAAACCCAAAGTCAGTGCAAATTAACAAGGAATTAAGTCCACATGCAATGTTATTTTTAGCTTAAGACAACCTAATAATTATGGTCGCGTTTGTATCCGAGCAGCACTCGTCTGCGTATGCTGCGTTTTTCGTCTTACTTCCCATTCGCCCTTTTTAATATGCAAAGAAGCAGATTTTTTAGGGAGAGAGAGAGGCAATTTTTGTGCTCGTAGAAGCGCTGAACTGACAAGCAGGGAAACAAAAATCCTCCATACGTTACCCAGCTATACCACAGTCTTGCATACTGGAAAAATGCCTGGAACCCATCCGCAGTGCCACAGCTTCCACCACCGCAGCTGTGCAGGGGATGTCTCGGTGACTTTTTCCAGGGAATTCAGGGCTTCCTCTTATGTCCCAACACCAAGATTTCGATACGGTTGTCATTTTTTCCCTAAAGGATTTTTTTTTTTTTTAACAGCGAGAAACTGAATTGTGGTCTTCAAGTCTGCATGAGATAACTAACGCCGCGTTGGTCACTGCGGATGCAGGCAGACTGTACCCCTGTTCTGGCAGTGCAACGTCAGAGCATCTCCACATTCTCCGCCTGCAGCACATCAGCTTAGCTCCTTTACACCAGGTTTAGTATGACCTGGCTTACCGACGGAATAGCATGAGTGATGAGCTTCGTGTTTAAAATCAAACTCGGCAATCTAACGTGGGTTCTCAATAGCATTGCATTACGGCTTCCTTCAACTCACAGCGTCGAGCTCAAACACTGCTCACTCAGCATCTGCGGAGCTGTGAGTCAGGGTGGCTCACCAGTGCTGTCTGTACGGAGCAAGGAAAAAGTCGGCACAGACACATCTAATGCTCAGTGTCATGTGAACAAAGCAAGGGAGAAAAGCAGGCTGGACGTCTGCAGCGAAGAACAGGGGCAATGGGAAATATGGAAAGTCACCCTGTGTCACTGGCATTCCACCCTCAAGAGCAGGCAAAGCCACGCTTGAGAGGAACACGTTACTCCACACTGCGGAGAGGTTTCGTAACACCAGCATACGAGACGGGAATTGGTGGACAGACCAATCCTTCAGAGCACCCACCTGCTCAGGATGCCTCATCTCTGCCATCCTCTCCAGCCTCACCCCTGCTAACCCCACAGCTTGCTCGGGCAGGGGTCCAGCGGGCTGCAGGGGGACCTCCGCCATCTCCCATCGCTGCCCACCTCTCCACGTGTTGGTGCAGAGAAGGGACATCTCAGACAGAACAGAACGACTCCCTCGGCAGAGAAAGCCCTGCCCAGTGCTTGTGTCAGTGCTCATCACCTACCCGACTGGCTGAATTCGAGCAGATTTTTATAAATCCGTAAACCTTAGCTCAGTTAATGCATATTTAATGTCTCTGCTGCTAGGTTTACTTTGGCAGCCTCTGTGAGCAGGGCTAGACCAGCAACAGAAGAGAGCGGACATTCTTAATGAGGATTTTGGCATCTACATAGCACAATTCCCCTCTCCTGAACACCACAACAGAGCAGGTTCTCCACTCCCAGTTATCATCTCTTCCAGGAGAAACGCCATCCTGCCCGGGTCCAGTAGTGATTTGCTGCACTGCCTGTAACCTGCTGTGTCCCAGAGGCAATGCATAAAGTGGATACTTGGCACATACCTTCAAAAATAATCTTGAGCTCTGAAGAAACACAGTATTTTCTGTCGGTCTTTCTTTGGTTCTCACTTGTTTTCGATCTTCAGGAGCTTCCACGCATCCCTGGAGGACGCTTACTGCTGTCGCAGGGGGTGTGAAATTTTCTTATTTACGGCGAGATGCTGGTGCAAAAAGCGTGTTGTGTGGCAGTCACGCAGGGATCGATGCCGCTGCAGTCTGTAAAAAAAAAAGTGTTAATGGTAGGAATCTTTTTTATTATTATTATTTAGTTGCCCTTCATTCGTGTTTTTACTTCCCTTCAAAAATTTTCATTGCCGTGCCGAAGGAGCTGGCCAAAAGTGGGGATGCATGTGGCATGTAGAAGACATCTGCAGAAGGGCTTTTTGACAACTCTGAGCCTATGCTGCTGCACACCAAACCCAATCCGTCAGCTGGGAGATAACATGGGAAAAGAAAAAGGGATATTTTTTTCTTAATTCTAACTTCATCCCTCGTCTTGGTCAGCAGTTGGCATCACACAGGGAGAGGGGAGAAGCAGAGGGACAGTGACTGGTTGACACTAGAGAAATGCCAAACTACAGTCTCAGAGAGAGGATGTGACAACACAAAGAGGCCATCAACTTCTCTCAATCCGTTTTCTCGCTCCTAGAAAAGCACTCTCCCCTTTCACCCTATGGAAAAAAGCAGTTTTGTCCAAGGGCTGGAGCACAGGAGGGCCCGCAGTGGTTTCTGCAGAGCCATGGCAGGGTTCTGTCTGACCCCGAACACTGACATCATCTAAATACAGGGGGTTACCTGCAGAGTTTTTTCTCACCAGGTTGCTCGTCCGGGGTTAAATGAGCACAGCTACACCAGTACAAACTCCAGCGCTGTGTTATTTGCCATGTTACAAACAACAGGCTATTCCCCAGTCCCGTGCTGCTCAACTGCTGCGCTTCAGCTGACACTGTTCACAGCAACCAACACGCTTCTGGTCAAGTGAAGTGTCAGAGATGGCAAAAACAAACAAACCAACCACCCATTGCTTGAGTTGAGCAATTTTCCGCCTGTCTTTCATGCCTGCAGACAACCTGCAGGACCTTTTCCCTCCTTGTATTGCCCCTTTAGCTGCAGAGCTGCTCCCTGGCCCCGAGCGTGGGTGATGCTGGTGCCCCTGCAAAGCCAGGGGGGCCAGAGGGGAACTAGGGGAAAATCTAGGGAGCAGTTTTTCCCCCAGTTTGGCCCTATTTGGGAAGGAGCCTGCAGAGCCCCAGGAAATCGAGGAGCTGGCAGCATTGCCTGGCAGTGACAAGAGGGCTGGCTCTGGCACAGAGGGATGGGGCAGAACGATGCTCAGCTCTGACGCGCCCACCGCAACACCCATGGTGGGTGGATGAAGACCCTGTGGATGTGTGCATTGGACACCCCAGGATAACCCCACGGCATCCGCGCTGGAGCAGCCACTGGTGATGCTGCCAAGGATGGAGCAGCCCAGCGACCACCTAACATGGGCCAGCTGGCATTAAGCCACATACATGCACAAAAAAAGCTATTTTTACTGTTTTGTTCCATAAGACCAGTATTTCAAGAGGAAAAGGAGTCTTTTTTTGTGGAAATCATATTGTGAAGTACTTTATTTTTCCTTCAAGGACCACAATTGTCCTCCTAACCTGAGGAAGAGGCAGGGGAGGAAGTTTTGGTGAAAAGCACTTGAACATGAAGGCCTGACTCTGCCACGGTGCCTCCTGGGATTTGTAGTCGTATCTTCTCCCACCCAAATTGCTTTTTCTGGCACAGCTCCGTAGCACAGTAATGCCCACACTGACACAGCAGCAGTCCCGTCCCAGACCTCCCCGCCTGCATGAACAGAGGACAGTGGGACCCCATGGGCTGCTCTGGATCCAAACCTTACTGGGGTTGGCCAGAATACTTCAGTTTTCTTTCATGCCCTCCTCCTCTTGCAGAATTCCATGGAAACAAAAACAAAGCTCTGGATGTTTGGGTTTGGTTGGGTTTGTTTTCCTCCTCTCAAGGGGGGGACGGGGGGGCAGTGAATTTAATTGGTAAATGAAAAAAATTGTAAAAAACCCAAAAGTATGGAATAAAACATGAGATACCACTTCTAGCTTGATCTTCCCTGCGGCACTGCATCTCCAATCTGTGGCACCACTTAAGAGCCTCAAGGGACAGAAATGGGCCTCAGAGCTAAAATAATATCTTATTTCTTGTATTACGAACTTGCTTTTGGGCAGGAAAAAAACCAAACCCAAAGCATCCCACCTGTTTTCACACCAGCACTTCGTCCTGCAGATACCTGGGTGCCCCCGTGCCACAGCTCCCCATGCAGCCGCAGCAGGCAGCAGCAGGGTAATGCGCAGTTTCAGAAAAACAAAAAAAAGGGAAAAAAGCTGAAAGGAGGGTTTTTTTTTGCAGCAATTCACAAAACTCAGAGGAATGCCAAGCACGTCAGTAAATGAAGCACAGTATCTGGAGGAAGGAGAGAGTGCAAACCGTCTCCTTATGGTGTTAAGCTAAGACACACTCTGTCTTTCTATTTAAAGCCGTACAGTAACTTGAATGCCAGGTTGGAATGAGCTCAACAAGTCCATCTGAAAACAATTTACATGGTCCTCTCTACTGCAGGGTCTGGGCACCTGGCAGCCTTCCCATTCCCACCTTTACCTGCTGGGGAACTGAATCCCAGATCTGGAAAGGCATTTAGCTAACCACAGAGACTGGTGTGACCTCCCTGGGATCCAAAGCAGCTTTAGGATGGGGACATGGACCCGCAGGGCACTTGGCACTGCTGCTCCCCTCCCCTTTCCCTTCACCTGGATGCTGAGTGCAACCCCGGCTGTGCTGAAGGTGAGGGCTTTGGTAGCCACATCAGTTACCCAGACATGTCCTGCAGGCCCAGCCATCCTGGAAAGGCCAAACCATCCTTCCTCCCCTACCAGCATCCCCGAACTAGCTCCAGCCAGGAGGGAGCAAGAAGAAAGGAAGATGCAACCCAGGGCCAGGGTTTGGGGTATGCCTTGTTTTTCCTTCATCTCCCTCGACAGCACCATTTCTAGTGTATTATAAGAGGTAGCTCATTCAATGGGTGAATTACACGTTTTATCATTTGTCCATAGCAGGTTGTCAAGTCGGTACACTATTATTGGCAACAGGAAGGGAACTAACTAAAATATTCTTGAAGTATGTAATGAGCACTTGAGTAACGAGCGTTTCTTTAGCGAGGAATCTAAGCAAGACACGCTCCACCCATTTCGTTAACAGACAAAGGCTTATATAAGCTGGATGTTACATAAAATCCTAAAACAGGGAGACGGAGAACTCCCCCACCTTTGGATGGTAGCGCGACTGCAGCCCACGCGTACCTGAGCTGACACCGAACTAGCTCAGAGCTAACACGCAGCTGATGGCCAGGCCTGGAGCTGGCAGAAGCAAGCAGCACAGTCAGACGTGTTAGCTTCCACTAGCCCCGAGCTTGGGTCGAGTCTGGATTTGCCCGCACACTTCTCCACAAACAGCCCGTACCGTCGCACGCTCCAAGCTCCTTGATCATCGCTGGGATGATCGAAGGATGTACATCCGTTCTTGTGTTCTCTCATGTGCCAGGTTGGGCTCAACACCCTCCGAGCCCAGGGTGCCATCCCAAGTGAGTTACAACCAGTGCTTAGGAAGGAGTATGCAAACGGGTTATGAGGAAACTTCTCCAGGACTCTCCCTGTTCCCAGGGATTTTCAAGCAAGGGACTTTCTAAGCCAGAAGGGCTGTCTTCGCAATTTTACAGCGCCTGGCAGCTATTTCTTTCAATAAATTGTCCAGTGAGGTTTCGAGTTCACATGAACTTTCAACTTCCACCGTATCATGCAACAGGAAATACCACAATTTACTGTACCGTAGTCTATCTGCAGAGAAAAAGGAATCTGTGTCTTGCAAGATCAAGTACTAGAGCTAAAAAAGGCAGGCTGTCAGGCGGTACGACCTCTTCATCGGGTTTTGTATGCCTGAAAGCCTCTCTGTCTGTATCTAGACAAATCATCTGCCTCAGTAAAAAAATACTTTTTCTCCCTAGAAAAAGTATCCCCCTTCAGGTATCTCTCCACAGAAAAAGTAATCCCATCTTAAAATGCATTATTCGACACTCAGATAATAGATTCAGCCCACACCATTGGTTACGTCCTAGACACGAGGTCAAAAAGTGTCTCAGGGAAGAAGATTTGCAATCCTGTTCACAACCCAGACACCCAATTCTCCTTCTGATGCAGAGATCGGGTGCAGTTTCATGAGACATCAGGGATACTTATCCGGTTGGGGGAAAAACAGGGGTAGAAGGATCTTCAGACATGGGATTGCTGGCCAGGCAGAGCAAAACGTATCAGGAGTTATGCTCTGGACTACAAGGGCGCTCTTCATTACGGTAATCAGTTTGCTCTGCGGTACTTGCAGAAACATGCCAAGGCTGTTACGTGATTCTGCCTGACTTACTTTGTTTTTGTGATTTGCCTAACCTTTGCTCTAAATAAACGGGAGCTGCACAGAGGGAATTTTCATTCCCCTGCTTGTAGAGCATCCTCCCTGGCTGCACCCCACAGGCTTCCCTGGGGTTTGTTTTAAGGGAGAGATGGACAGAAGGCAGGCAGGGGGAGAAAACGAAGAAATGAAATGCATTCTGTCTGGCTCAGCCAAAAAAAATTAAATCAGAATAACCTGGCTTTGGTTTCTATCATATTATATATATCTTCCTCCAGAATTAAATCCAGATGACATAGATAAGACGGTGGTGACCCCTAGTGCCCTCTCCAGCTCCAGCTTCCACTGTTATTCCCTGTATGGATATTTGAATATAAACAGAGGGAAGCAGCAGCACCTTTCAGATTCACAAAACCTCACTTCATTCACAAAACCCCACTGTCTCTTCCCTTTCAGAAACAGGATCTAATTTTCTCTCCCTACTCAAACTCTTATCAGAGCGAGGCATTTGCTGCAGCATCCCTTTGTCCCTGTTTTCTGGAAACAAAATTCAAGAGATTCACTTATGTAAGAACTTATTATATTCCATTGACTCTTTATCACAGCACATGTATATTTTGCTTACAGAAATGAAACGAGAGACTATTTTGCTAACTCCAGGCTAAGTCAATAGCCAAGAACAGCCATTCAAACTCTGGAGAAGAGACCTTTGTCTTCTATAAAGTGTATTTTGCAGCACCAAGTCGCTGGAAGGAGTGAGCCTTTCCTGTGACAGCCATCGCTATGCACCATTATTTTTTTTGGTAATGTCAAAACTCTCTGTTCCTGTGACTTAACCCGCAGCAGCTGTCCCACTCGCTGAGCTGTGGGATGCTCATCAGAGGCTTTTCCTGATGTTGCAATGGGGGAAAACACCTCTTTCAGAAAAATAATTTATTTGGGGATGTAGGATTTTCCTTGAGGAAATAGATTATCTTAGCATAAGCCTGAAAGATCTTTATATTCCTGATAACAGAGGGCTCTGGGCGTCTCCCCTCCTGCACAGCTCCCTGTGTGGTACCACTCCAATGGTGGGCTAAGACTGCCAAGGCCACCACTACCCCACGTCACTGAGCACCACATCCGCACGTCTCTTAAATCCCTCCTGGGATGGTGACTCCATC
>NW_010259909.1:8025-74025 GCF_000690775.1 Eurypyga helias
CCCCACTGTTCCTGATGCTGCCAGGATGCCGCTGGCCTTCTTGGCCCCCCAGGCGCACACCGGCTCACGTTCAGCCGCTGTTGATCAACACCCCCACAACAAAAAAGCAATTCCCCAGCTCAGCACTGGGGAGCCCTTCCTGGGCCTGCATTTAACCCTCCCAGCCCAAGCCTGCTCCCCCAGCCTCTCCCCCCTGGCAGATACTCACAGAGCCACCCCAGCTCACCATGGCCACGCCGCCGGCACCGCCTTCCCCTTTCACCACCTGCCAATTTCTTCACGAGAATCGACTTCCAGGTCTCGGCCAGCCCTTCCTCCCCAACATCTTTTTGCTTTCACACAGATCTGCTGGCCGCTCAACCCCAGGCTTCCTTCCCCTAAAGCCTCCAAGCTTCCTGTGGAGTGTACCACCCCCCCCAGCGGGAAAAGCACCACCACCATCACCCTTCTGCCCCAACGAGCCCTTTACTGCCCTTTACACTGGTGTCAGCTGGTCAGATGGATCAGCCCAAGCTCAGCCCGGCTGATGCCTCTGCAACCGCAGGGGCCCGCGGGTGTGCCGTAACTAGAGCGGCGGCGTTTTTTCCAGTTTTAGTGCAAGTTCTCTATATCTGTTCTAGACATAACATTGTTCTGCTTATGTGCCTACTCTCTGAATCATTTTTCCCTGGTTTTATATCTCTAGGTGCACACGTTCACTTGGTTAAATTAAAAGCAACAGTTTCTGTGTTGAAGTTCCTCCTAATGGTTTATTTTGAAAGTAGGTTTCAAGGAGGGGATAGGAAGTGTGCTAGTCATTGCATAATTTTAAGTCGGTTTTATCTGGTGTAAATCTCACTTTCTTTTCTTGTGTAGTGCCGAGTTACCCTGTGCTCCTCAGAGTACCACCAACTCTGCCGTACTCTCGTGTCTCTGGATCCAGCACTGCTCCAACCATCCCACTTTATTTTCTTCTTTCCCTCTGTTTTAATGAAGTATATGAAAAAACAATCTCATCCTCTGAGCCGCTGTTTGCTTCTTTCACAATGTTCCATACTGTTTCTCCTCAGTTTCATTTCCTTATCTTTAGTAAGCACCATTTTCGTCTTATTGCTCTTCTGTCTGCATGTGATCCCATATGAAGAGGACATTACAGAATCTGTCTATAGCACACATATCTTTCTATAGGTGCATTTTAAAAAATAGTTCATTTTTCTCTTTGTTCTCATTTTTGGCATTTTTCTTGGTGCTAGCTCTCTGTGTTCCAGTTATGCTCTGCATCTAAACAACTCTGACAGGCTTACATGTGCCTGCAGCTATGGGCAGTATTAGTTCTGAGTATTTAAACCCTGGCTTTGTTTGCTCCCACTACTAAAAGCTCCAAATTAGCTCATCCTTTAACTTTTGATTATCACATAACTCAGCTTTTTTGAATACTTTTGCAATATGCTGCTTTGCTGGTTCCTCATGTCCTTGTTTATACTACTGGAAAGTTAGTCCAAAAGAAGTGGAAATGCTTTCCTGGAGGTCACTTGACTGTCAGACTCTGAAGCAGGCAAAGCTGGATTTGACACAAATCTGGCCAGTGAAAGAGTCCATCATCATGTGGAGTAAAATCATCATCATCATTAAAAATACCTTTAATAAAGAGAGGAATAGTTTTCCTTCCAGAGGCTACACTTGTTCAAGGAACTGTAAGTCCTGTGGCTTGCCTGACACTGCAGGTCAGCCCAGATGATCAGAATAGTTTATTCTGGCATTCACAGGTAAAAACGTACAAATACCCAGGCAAACTGGAAATGTGTCTGGTAGAGAGATGGTCAGACAAGATAAGGGACTTGCTGCTTCTGGTCTTAAACACTCTGAATTCGCCCACAGTCCTACTGAGACACCCACTTCTCCCACAGCAACTAGTAATGCAGCTGCTTTTACTTGGTTTCCTTTTTACCTGAGCTCTGTTACAACTTTCAAAACTTTGTTAGAAAACTTGCCTAACGCATCTTACGCCACTTCACCTCCATCTTCCTGGCGATGGAGAGCCAGTGTTTTCCCATGATTATTGCTGCATTAGTGTCTCCCCAGCTTCTGACTCACGTAAATCAGAGGATGACTCACTCGGAGGAGTTTGCTCAGTGCTCCGAAGAGGAGACGGTGCCAAGCTGGAGGCAGCTCTCAGACTTTGAAAGCTCCTTAACGTGCTCAGTAGTAAGTGCTTGCTCGGAAGTCCCCATGCTGGGGCCACACAGCTTAATACCCAGGATGACTCTGTCCCCTCCTGCCACCGCCCCACCTGTTGCACAGCGCTGCACGCACCGTCTCACTGGTAGCCCACGGGCAGGGTGGCCAGAGGAAAGAGGATTTTTATGCCGCGGCCCATGGGATGGATGGCAACAGGGAAAACACGGGGTTGAACAAATCATGAAAGTTTCAAGAGGCCACAAGCTGGGAAAACTCACAGGCTCTGCAGGGGAGGCGGAAGGATGAGCTGCTGGCACAGCCAAATACAGGGTCTGAGGCGACGAGCAAGTCCCTCAGGGAAGGGCCAGACACCCCGTGGCACCGCATGACAAAGGCACACGGGAAGAAAACACAGGCTGGAGCAGATGGCAACCCCTCGATGGAAGGCACGCAAAAAAGGTTTTCTTTTTCCTTCAGAAAATCTATCAGGAAGCATAAAGCTAGTCTCAAAAAAAGTTATTTCACTCTTCAACAAGCACACGTGCAAAAACACTGTAAGAAATGCTGTGAGCTGCCTTTCCAGAGCTTAGACCAAACTCAAAGCTGCCAGCAGTCCCAGTTCCCCCGTACCCTGCTCCCTGTTCGCTCAAGCCATCCACTGAAACCAGCAGCATAATTAATTCTCTATTCCTCTTTTTTTCCCAGACTCCCAGTCATTTTGCACAGTCCAAGTAAAACACGTTCAAACAGGCTTTGCCGTAAGATGAAAACTGAAAAAAGGAAGAACAAATGTAAAGAACCCCAACAGTTACAGAAACACAAAACCCCAGCAGAGTCCATGCAATCATTTCTGTTCATACTCACCAACACGTGAGCTGCGCAGACTTCAGAAGCGCGCTGCCGGGGGTATATTCTCACCTTCCTTTAATTCTGCCCAGAAACGTGGGAAAACCAGAGCATCACAAAGCACAGCGTGCTCGGCAGACAGTGACACCCAAACGTACAACCCCGGGTGAGTCGCCTTCACGTGGAAGCCTTTTTCAAGGAAATAACTGGACACAAGTGTTTGTCTCAAGTTGCGGATCAGCGTGCGGAGCAGGACGGTATTTACCTACGTGTACAGCAACGCCCACGTGCCTGGCTAACCCATCAGGTCCTCTTTCAACAAAGGAACACGTTAAAGGAAAAGTATTGAAAATTTTTGCAATTCATACCATTTTTGTACTTTCTCTTCTAGCAATATTATAGGTTTCTGAAAATTATTATCAAATCTATAAAACAACGCTAACCAACAGACCAAACAGATCCATGGAGCCTTGCAGGTGTCAGTCATTATTAAACTTTCTAATGAAAGGGGATGTGAAGTGCCAAATTACCCTGTTTTACCCTCTGTCACACTTACTGAGGGAAAGTAAAACTAACCAGGACCGGTTCTTCAGCAAATTAATTATAAGTATCATGTACAGCAGCCTGTAACGCACACCCAGAGAGGGGCCGCTTGTTTTTTAACTTTATTTTTTAACTTTCTGCTAGTCTCTAATGGATATCTGAACCCAGCTGTCTCAGAGGGGGTATAGGTTACTGCTGGGGAGTTTTCTGGCTCTCCAGCACGTGGATGAATGACATGAGTGTGAGGTGTTTGGTCAACATCAGCTCCACAGCAACAGCCCCCCTTTCTAGCTGAGGACACCGGGGGTCTCTGCGCTCATACAGGAGGGGCTGGCATTTATTCGTGGTCACAGCATCATTACTGGCATCTCTCCAGGCTGATCCGTATGCAAAAGACACGTGTTTACTTGGAACTTGCATTAATGTTGAACAGAAAAGCTGCTTCGGAAGACACTTGTTTCCAAATCTTTGCGTTCTCTCAGTAACCAAACATCTCCAGGCTGGTTTATGCAAGTGAAGGTTGCAACTGGGCATGATTCAGAGCTGCACGTCCGTGTTTGGTATTGACTTAGGTAACTGAGCAAACTGCCCATCCCAGATCCAAACACCCTTATCATCTCCTACCAGTGCCATTCCTCCTGCATTTAAAGCAAAAATTTAAAGCAAAAACTCCTTTGGAGCCAGGAGTGGAGTTAAGCCATCAAGGGAAAAGACAACTTCAGATCACTTTCTCTTGCTGTTAGTGGAATTCCCAAAATTAAAGCTTGTGTTGAGCACCCCGCTGAGCCAGCCTCGGCAAACTGCTCCAGACAGCCATCGCTTACCTGCGCCCAAACTAAATTCCCCACGGAGCCCCCAGAAACGCCGTGCTCAGGGGTTAATCCGTAGGACATGGCTAGCAGCCTGAAATCCCAGCACCGCAGCGTAGACGCAGCTATTTCGGGAGCCCCTCTGAAGCCTGCAGAGAGAACTGTTGCACCCCTGCTCTGAGAGGCAGCCGACCTACAAGATGGGTGAAGTTAAGAGGTAAGTGGGTGAAACAGGCCAGCAGCAGGGTGGGATCGCCTGTCGCCGCTCCAGTGCTGAGGTGCTTCCTCTTCCCGACGTCACTTTGGTGTTACACTGAAGGACTAAAAAGCAAGCTCTTCATGGCCTTCTTTTTCTTCATTTTTTAATTAAAATAAGTAGTTCAATTTTTACTGTTTTAAAGATAGGAAGAAATAACTTTTTATCTCAGAGAAGTGAGGAAAAATTGTATAATATTCCTGCATCTAATCATACTAAATGGAAAGGAAAAATCCTCTGTAGTTTTCAGAAAAGCAGGCAAAACCAGGCCTCTGGCCAGCCAGTCTTGTCATCATTTTGAACAGATCTGTGCTGTGAGGGTATTCACAATACTTCAGACATGGTAAACAGATATAGAGAAGCGAGGGGTTGCACAGTAACAGTGGAGGGATGGTAAGTTCTAGCTCAAGACACCCGGATCCAATATAGTGTATTGGTCCAGTATGAAACCACTTGGCTATTTCAAATATGCTAAAATACCTTAACAGGGCAGCTCTGCTTTTCTTTTGCTGCCCGTCTGGTCCCAAGGAGCCATGCACGTTGAGCATCCTGGTCTCTCCAGGAACATGGCCAGCCCTGGGAGGTTTTCTAAGAATAAAGTGGGGAAGGGAGCACACTCCTTCCCCACCATCATCAAGAAACACGGGTGTGGTATATTTAGGTGTCCATACATTGATTTTCTTGCAAACAGCCCCCTACTTGCCTGCCCTCCCCTGGGTGGGGGTCACACCGCTCACCTGCTTTTCCTTGGGTGCATTGCACCCAGCCATGGTGCACAGCTACTTACACCTGGCTAATTATTTCCTACAAATACTCAGCATCACATACGTTCACTGAAATGACAGCCCTTCAGGGAAGAGGTAGTGAAGGTGTTTGCGGTGTTAGTGTCCTGTGAGGGACAGGGAAATGTCCTCAGTGGAGGGGGTGTGATACCTTTCACAGATTTACTCTTGGCAAGAGAGGATGTTTATAAACTCTTCAGAAGTCCTTGATTAAGGGTTTTTGAAAGGTTGTTTCATCTTCACTCTGAATCACTTCTCCAACTTCTAGTTCCTGACATAGCAGCTTCTGTCAGGCTGAACCCACAGAGCAAAGCTCTCCTGAAACTTCATTTAGCAATGAAATGGGATGCTGAGATTCCCTGGGAGATATCCAAGTGCAAACCCTCTGGAAACAGAGTACATTCCAATAGGGAAAATAAAACAGACAAGGATTAGATTTGTATTTAAGTTAGCGTTTGTATTAGTCCTGAGAGCTGTGTCTCTGCCTGGCTCAGATGAGGCAAAGCATGGTTTTCTTGAAGCGCCAGACCGACTTTTCACGTTGGCACCCACTGCATTTTTAAAACACTAAAGAAATGATGATGCTTGTTACTCACCTCCTTTGGCTTGCTGGAAACTGAGCCTAACCCTCCTGCACCCCAAATGCCAGCCTTGGACCTGTCCAGCTGCCGACGACATCCTCCTCTGTCTGTTTTTCATGGGGCTGCTCGTGACTCCAGACAGAGTCCTTCTAAAACAGGCTTTAGAAGGATGTTGTAAAAGGAACACCTTTGGCTGCTGATTGCAAAACCCAGAGATCACTTTGGGCGATTACAGCCCCTGCGCAAATAGGTTTGGTAGGGTGGTGCCGGTAGTCCTGCCTTTACTGACTGAGACAGCGCTCGCACGGCCAGTCTGGGCAAGGACTGGGTTTAATTAGGAGCACTCAGGCTTGTTAAGTCGCCAAGTATGGTACTGAGTCATATCACATGAAACACTATGGAGAACGCTCAGGGCCGTGGAGTTAAGTCCTTCCTCTTGATCTCTCCTATGACTGCTCCCCTGGGAGGAGGCAGCCAGCAAGGCGTTGGGCATTGCAGCACACCGTTCCTGCAGGGACCACAAACGTCTCTCATCAGAGGCTCAAGGAGAGGATTTTGTGCACTCCTAGGAACAGACATGCTGAAACACTACTTCAGTGGAGACACACAGCTGAGGAGGGCATTTCCATTCTCACACAGTCCCTAAAACGCTTAATTTAACACCAGCCAGCCCTTTAAGCACCACACTTTTGCTTGGGATTTTGTAGTTCTATATAAGCGGAAGCAGTGCCTTCAGACAGTGACCTTACAGCACTCTCTCCCTGACTTCACACGGAGCTCTGAAGGAGCCGAGACGGACGCAGAACATGCCTATCCCCACGCACGCTCCCCTCCTGCCTGCGCTGGGCAGCTTGCTCTGGGGGCCTCAACCCTTCCCCCGTCATCGCTGCCTAGGGAGGAGGAAGCCTTTCAAAAGATGTGGTTCCTGGTTTGGGGGAAGATAAGATGTCTTCTGGGAATTGTAGTTCCCGGGAAATATGAATTTGCAGCTTTCCTCAAAAGGCGAGCCAGGAAAAGCAGCATTTCCATTGCTCCGGTACAAGGGAAAATGTGCTGAAATGAAGAGGGGGGAATTTATATAGGCAACTCTGCTTGGAAATTAGTGGGCTGGGGTAGGAAAACTCGACTGCACTTCGGAGAATTAGACACCAAGGAAGAAACTGCTTTTGCCTTGACGCGAGTTGGAAAGGGAAGGGATTTCTTGGACTCTACATTCAAAGGGAAAACTGGCCTTGGGGTTCACTGGGAAGTACAAAGGAGGAGAGAGCATCGGCTGGCCAGAGACCAGGCACAGCTGAGCCCTCGTGGCTTAAAGGGGATGAAAATATCCTGGCAGAGTTGAAGAAGTAAGCTTTGCAAACAGGAGATGGAGAGGTTGGACCCCCACCCTCGCCAGCTGCTTTTGCCCAGGGATGAGGCTTTGGGGCAACGTACGCTGCAGAGCTGTTGAACTGCAGATGCTGCTCAAAGAAGAGCCTGTTGGTATGAACTGAGAATTACTGACAGAAAGCGGACAGCAGTTGTTTGTGGTTTACATAAGTTACCGCAGCGTTTGCATGCTGAAGGAGGCAGAGGAAGTGTTTCTAAGGATGGCTGTGCAGAACTGAACGTAGCCCAGGAGTCAGGCTGATCAATCAGAGAGCGGACACTACGCTTGCCCAAAGCTTCAAATACTATTTTTGGGAAAGGGGTGTATATTCTTATTCTGGAAGAGACTTGTTTGCAAGAAGAAATTCTCTCCTCTGGCTATGCAAAATTCAGTCCTATGCATTCTCTGCAAAGCCTGCATGCAGCCCACTGGGAGGGAGCATAACCACGTTTCATTACGCTGCTCAATCTCACCTGCACACACACCAGCCCTGCAAACCCAGACCCTCTGGTCCATGCCTGGTCTTGGCCCTGTGCAGGACCAGGCTCCTGCTGGAAAGCTGTAGTGATGTGCAAGCCACTCAGCTGCGGAGGGCCTTGGTTTCACTGCTGACATCGGCCTGCGTGTGGCTGCTGCGGCGTGTCCTCTGCAGCCTCTCTTGCGCTTGGGGAGAGGGCTCTGCACGCACAGGAGAAACTGCAGTCACCCTGCTCTCCAGGTTTGGGGTGGAGCATCAGCGGGAGCATTGCACTTACAAACTGAACACTAAATAACTGGAAATAATGACAGGTGAAGACATTTATGAGCTGAGTGGGGCCCTAGGACAATGAAGGGTGGTTGATGGTAGCTCATTCGTTAGCATCTGCACATATTGGCAGTAAAGCTGACACCAGCAGTCAGAATCACAGCCTTACAAAGACCTCTTAGAAGTAATTTTCCACTTTTATAAATTTAATTAGCTCTTTTTCCCTGAAGCAACACAATACACATATTTTTTCTAGGTAATATAACCATTTTCTAGTTAAAGAAGCAGAGAGAATGTTAAAGCGAAAAAAGCGTGCCTAAATTAAAACTGTTAATCTCTTTCTACATGGACATTTGGCAATTGCTTCTTCTCTGAAAGGAAACAATCTTTTTGTTTAGCCCCATAGTTCATGGGCTTTTAAATGAGAATGGTGATGGATGAATTCTTGAAAGATGGACCTTAGTCTGGATTCCCACCTTTTTCTCTGGATCTACCAGGCTGGCAGACGTTTATATGGTAACAGTCATGTTTTCTTTCCCAAGTATAAGCTTCTGGACCTCTGGTTCTCCCTCCCCATAGCTGGCAGGCTCACAGGGCTCTTGCACTTTTGGGGAGGGGATGTTCTGCATTATAGGAGAGCACTGAACAAAACTGTAAGGAAAGGATCCGAAGAAGGAAGAGCCATAGAAGAGCAACATGATAACAACACATTGTCCAGAAGCACCTCCAGATCGAACCATCCCTTTTCTTTCTCTAGAAATCAGAGCTGGCCACAAAGGGTTTGGGCTGAAGCAGCAGCCAAGGGGCAAGGTGGGGGCACCCCAGCTAATCTGTGGCTGAAATCACTGCTTTGGGACGCACATAGCCAACCCCAGGGTGTTCCCAGGTAACAAACCCACTCCAAGGCACAGATAGCAGCGCAGCCCAGAGCACGCTCTTCAAGTTCTGGGTTTGAGCCCAGAAAGCTGTCTGTTTGTGTTGGTACGTGTGGATTTCTGCATGAAGGCAATCTTTCTGGCACTCAGGCATCCCAGCCTCTGGTTTCCAGAACAATTTGGTAATGCAGTTATGCTTTTTGTTAATTCCACTATCCAAGTTGAAACTTTTGGACCCAATTTTCTGCTGCTAGGAAGCAGAAAGATAATCATACCAGCACACAGATGACAATACTGAGTAAAGATTTAGCTATGGTACCAGCAGTTCAGCCTGTCCTTCCGAGAAAGTGTTTCACATATCCCATGACACCATCCTGCCATGTAGTTTTCCCAGGGTTCTGAATTTCCCAACACCGTGATGTCTTCTCCCACTTTGAGGTGAATAAAGTTGACTGACCAATAATTCAGCATATCATCTCAGTGGTAGATTTAAGACCTTCCCCATTCAATGGTGTAACATTTTATGTGCAAAATGCACCTGAGGCTCAGTAAACCTTAGTAGCCTTATCTCTGAGTCTCACCATATCCTTACCAGGATTTGGGAAAAACAGCATTTGTAGAGAAGGTGCCTCCTGCACTGAGCTGCTGGTAGAAAGAGGCAGATGAAGAACCACCCTGAATCCATGAGCTCAAAACAGCTCCTCTCCAAAACAGCCCTTCTCTGCCATGTCCAGAAGATGCTGAGCAGGAATCGTCATCCAGATGCTGGAGATGCTCAACAGATGGTCCTCGGGTGAGGTCTAAGATGGGATTTAAGGTGAAAAAAGACAAATATGGCCGTTAAGGCTGGCCTCCGGAGCACACAGCTCACCTCTTTGTCCTGCAAGTTGGACTGAAGCTTGTTTTCACAGCAACACCTCATCCGCGTTTAAGCACCCCAAGTGGGATCATGGTTCCACTGTCCTTGCTCAGAAATTGTTCTCCCCAATTACCCTTCCATGAGTCCATGAGCAACCTGGTCTAGTGGAAGGTGTCCCTGCCCATGGCAGGGAGGTTGGAACTAGGTGATCTGTAAGGTCCCTTCCAACCCAAATCATCTATGATTCTATGATTCCATCCCTGGGACACCTCAGGTTTGCCCTCCAGCTGCATGGGGATGGAGAGCATTGCTTTATACAATAAAAGAATTGCCAAAATGCTCCATCTCTGTCTTTCCTTGATAAAAAGGCAGCCATTGAATTGCCCTCTCCCATAAGCCCCAGCGCTCAGCCTATGACATAATATAGGCTGGCCTTTTCTTTGCAGCTGTATTGTTTTAGTGCTTGGAAAATAGCAGCAGGCTGAGCAATGAGTCATCTGTCACTAGATGGGGTTAAAGTAATTTCCGTTTTCTGTTGCCATGGGGAAATCAACGTCCTAAGATTTGTCCTTTCTCCCACTCAAACATGTGGGTGTAGAAAGCCTGAAACCCAGCAGGGCTAAACAGTTTTAAAATTTTTTATATATATATATTCCCCCCCCTTTGTAAACAAACTTCTCTCCGTGGCCTTGCAGCTGTCAGTCTGTTCCCGGAATCGTCCTGTTAACAATGTCATTCCCCTTGGATTGCAAAAAATCCAGAAGCAGAGTTTAAGTAAATATTTGACATTCATGTAGGAGTTGCTTCATGTTATCACTTATAAGAATCTCTGTTGCTTGTAAAGTTTTATTGTACATTCGAGGGAATTATAAACCTGATATTATACAAATAAAAGTGAAACTTCAAGAAAAAAGTAAATTAAAGTAGCAGCTCACCCAACATTCACGATATAGTGAATAAGAGAAACAGGGAAGAGGAAATCGCAGCAAATACCATCGAAAAGCCCCACTAATGTATAGCTCCTATGAGTAGCAGCATAGCAACATCTAGTGTTGATCAGGGATATAGCTCAAAGTTACCGCCATACTTCATTAATTGCAGCTTGATGAAATCTGCAGGCGAGGACCTGGCTCTCCCCAGACCACCACCCCAGCCACCACCTTGGCTCCTTCTCCCCCGCGTTTCATAACACGCCATGTTTTTCACGCTCCGTGTCACCGCCTTCGTTAGCTTTGCAGGAGTGCAATCATCTGGTAACAATCTGTCTAGATCGTTACGAAAATGACTGTGGTCACATCTAAGAGCTGACTCAACAGATCTACAGGTTTAAATGCGATTCAGTGCAACGGGGCCCAAAACTTTTAGCATCTGCACCGACTGCGTTCAGGTAGAAAGCGGTTTCTACCTGACAGCTGATCCCATTACCAGCTGTATCATAAAAAAACAGGAGTAATTAAACACCACTATCAAATGGGCAGAGTGCTCAGAATTACTCCTTTGCCTGGAAACGAGCATGCAAGTGTAAGGTTGCGAGGCTGAGGTGCCATGTGGGAGAAGGCAGTGTTTCCGCCCTCCTGCATTACCCCGTGAACACCGGGATTACTGTATTATGCACAGCCTAAGACCATCTATAGGAAAACTGATTGAGGTGCATTTTGAATCTATTGCCGTATCCCACGGACACAGTTCATTTAAACGACACCTGATGCTCAAAATTCCTTGCTATTTAGCTCCTTGTAGGTATACGTTATGGATTAGCATTAGTTTGGTTTTGATTAGTTTAGTTAACTTTAGCTAAACTAATCGAGTTTAACTTAACATCACCTTGGGTTTAGTTCAAGTTTAATTATTTCAAATGGCTTTGTTAAACTCACGCAGGTTTTTTTCCTATTAGCAAGCCCTTATATCAGGGCTCGCTGAGGACTATTTAAATAAAATAATTTGTCTCCTTAGATTACAGCTCCAATTACACAGGGTTTGCCTCATCTTCAGTAAAATAACATCCTTTGGGTTTTCTCAAACAAAACAAAATTCATGAATGGCTGCTTTCCAAATCCAGCTCAGTCTTGCAACACCCCGTGAACAGATTTTTTGCCACGTTTAAGTTTATTACATGATCTAATTAGCATGACTGTGTAGGTGCGTGGAATGCACTGGGGGAGAGGAAAAATACAAGTGTACCAAACGCTGTTATATAATTTGCTATGGGGACACGCTTATTAAAGACAGAGACCAGGATCATTCTCCAGATGCTTTTCAACAGGATTTTGGGAGCGAGCAGTAGGGCAAGGAAAAAGAAAGGACATTTGAGCCCATAGCAGAAGAAACAGCAAGAGTAGAAAAGACAGAATGCCACGTGATTTTTTGGTGACTTAAAAATACAATTACAGTTTAAGAGAGGTATTAATTCTGTACTCACATTTGTGGCTTTTATCTCCAGATAAAACAGTTCGGTGAAATTCAACGCATGACTCAAAACGAGGACTGCAGACTCGTCAGCTGCACCACAAGACTCGCTCTTCATCAGGGAACGAAATACAACTTCTAATTAATAACAAGAAAAGACAGGTTGTTAACCATTCCGGCCATGAGAAAGGCATTAGGGTATCTATTGGAAACATGCAGCCAGAACAGAGATCAGGGCTGTGCTTCATGTTATTAAGCCATTTGCACCGCCCTAAGCAAATTAAACGGGAAGCCAAGTAACATGAAGCTATCAGGCTCTTTCTTCCTTCTGCATGCGTGAAATAACATTTTAAAGTTACGTGTGATCTTTCAGAGCCTTTAAAAGGGTCAGGCACTGGCCACATCTGGCAGGCCGGCCGTCTCATTCAGGAACATGAAGTCACCCTCCGAGTTGCATTCCTGAGTCAGGAACATGTAATTTTCCACGTGTCACTTTACTGACTTGCACATTGAACAGAGATTAATATTAATTTCATAGAAGATTGGGCATATTTAAGAAAATTGCAAGCCCTGCTAATTGTATTTTAATTAAACTAGACGTGGAATAGTGTTTGATAAAGAGGGCTGATGTTATTTGAATAAACACGCTCCACTCAGCCTACTGCGCTACGCCGTAAATCAGTTCAGTGCCGAAGGCCACCCAACGGGGTGAACCAGATGTCACAGGATCTTCAAAGGTGTAAGTTTAATGGGAAAATCACCACTTGTTAAAATTGCCGTTCGGCTTTCCCGTAGGAGGACCGGGGCATGCCCTGGGGCACGTGGTGGTACCCAGTGCCACCCTGGCTGGTTGCAGCTCTCCAGCAGCAGGGACCTCAGGGCTGCAATGAGCTCGATGGTTATCAGCAGCACGCCCCAGGGACTGTGTACGATAAAGCACACAGCACAATTGCTTTGGCTCTTGCAAGCAAAATATTTGCTGTGGCAGGTAGAGAGAAACAGGGCTGCAGTCTGATGAGCTGTGGGAGGCACCCAGCCCTCATCCCTTTAAAATCAAAGCCTTTTCCCCATCATGCCCAGGAACAGATTCTAGGAGCAACTGCCAACCTCGGAGGCACATCTCGCAACTCTCAGTGACCTTACCTTTGATATTTGGGGCAGAGACACCAACAGCATCAGCTGTGCGATACACGAGGTTTGGGTCACAGGCTAGAGCCTGTTCCCTCTAAATCTCCCTGCTACAAACAGGTTACATCAACAGGAAGTGTCCCTGGGGACAAGGCGGTCCTGCTCTGGAGAATGCATCCATGTCCTGCGGAGGCTGCTGGCACCGAGGGGACAGTTGTATTTCGGCTGCCGTGGGCAGGTCAGCATTGGAAAAAACCACCCCAGCTGCTGTCAGCAAGTTTGGCTCTGCACTGGGAAGCAGGCTGTCCTCTTGGGAAGGCAGATGAAGGAAAAACCCGGAAATCACAGGGTGGGCTTTCGGCAGCTGAAAGGCAAGGGCAGCAAGTCTGGGGGAAAAGCCATCATATTCCTGACCCTTATTTACTACTGTGATATCTTCTGTTTCTGCAGGAACATCTGAAGATAAACAGAACAGTGCTTCACCGGGCCAGGTAAACAGCTCTCACATGCCATGGCTACGGTCTCCAAGGAGCTTCTGTTTATGTGAACCATCTCTGCCGCAGCTTTAGCTACAAACCCTTGCTGTGAATCCAGCAGGGAGAGGCTCACCATGAAAGTGGAGAGCTTGTGTGAAGTTACCAGAGGGACAACTTATCACCTTTATGATAATAAGCATTTTTTTGGATGGGATTTTTGCCTTTTTCTCTGTTTTTTTCTTGTAAGCCATGGTGCTTCGGATGGAGTGTTTGCCTCTCCAGGCCCATCTGGACTTGGGAAGGCAGAACAAAAGTGTTATCAAAGGAAAGATGTTGGTGATGCTACACAGGTTTTAAAAAGTCAAATACATGTGAATTATTTATTTTCTATCTCCTGTGAACTCTCTTTAAACAAAGAAATGCTTGGAATTACATGAAACTAAAGCAAGAGGCTCCCTGGAGGGTCTTCATAAGATTAAATTTTTAGTAAATATTGGTGTATTGATTATTATAATGACCTGCTGATTTTTTTATTTCCCTTTACAGAGAAAACCCAAACTTTCTTGTTCTGAACCTAATTTGGATTGCTAAAGGAGTATAAATGTCAATTAACATCCCCAGGGTTATGCTGATTTGAGATCATCATTTCTTCAGGTCATTTTCTAAGATTTTGCATTTCCGAAGGGATGTCGTAAATGGCGCAATGAGACAAGTACAGCAAGCTTTACAGAGCAAAAGCTCAGGAAGGCACGTGGTGGTGAAACCCTCATCTTCCTCACCAAGAGCACGATGCACGCCTGCTCACAGAAACCAGCTGGTTGCACACAACATGACAGTCGATGACTTTTTTTTGGGATGAGGTCCTGTAGCTGTGAGGGTTAAGCGGTGCTGGTAAAGCACCAAGGTAGCTGAGTCAAAACGAGGGTTGGAGGAAGGCGAGTTCCTCCTCCAACCCAGTGACCTCCGTGGCTGGAGGGGGAGATCTGCCGGCACTCCTACCCTTGGTTTTCCAGTGGGCTTGATAGTCTTGTGATTTGGATGGTAATGACTTAGCCATAGGGTGTTATACCCAGGTATTCCCACCGCATGGCTGGTAAACCATGAACAGGTTTGTTCTGTTCTTCCCAATCCAAAAGGAGAGAAGAAAAAGTTCTTTCATGGCACTGTCATTTCTGATGTCATCATACCAAGGATTTGACTAGAGTACTTTATGGCTTTCCTACCCTTCCATCAACCTTAGGTTGTTTATTTTTCTTCAGACATAGCTGTTTGTAGCACGCTAACAAGAACCAAAGATTTTTTTAACACTGCTCTGTTTACTGAAGACATCAAAGCCAGGTTTTTTTTCCCCACAAACTGCCTTTGAGTCGGTACAATCTGCAAACAGCCATGCAAAGCCAAGGTGTGCTTTGTGCAGAGCAAACTAAAACCACAGAGCACTGAAGATATAGATATTTTCTTATCTGAGGTTCTAAATTTAGCTCTGCTTCATCTCTGCTCCTCAAACTATCTGTTCCTACCCCTGCAATTTCAGCAGACCTTCGTACTGCCTTCAGCTCCAAGCTGGGTGGAAGAATCCGACTGCGAGCGTGGAGAGTGGCAGCGATAGCCGCTAACCTAAACCAAATATTCTGTAACATCTATGAGCAGATGCATTTCCACTTGGAGGGTCAAGATGCTAGGCTAATGGGAAGCAGTGCTCTGAATTTTTTTTGCATTTTGTCCTGTCAGCTTTTGGTTCAGACCCAGACTCTGGGTGCTGGGCGATACGCAGTGGAGGAAATGACAGATGTTGGCAGCAAATTAAACAAGATCGGCTGAAAATAATGTCCTAAGAAGTACCGAGGCATCCTTTTTACGGATTTCCTAGATGTGTTGAGGCTATTTTAAGGCCAATCGAACTCCCACTCCTTAGAGCATAAACAAAATCGTTCCTTGTATGGAACATAAGGCAGCATAAACATCACTGTGTATCATTGGTATCTCCAGTTACACTCCGAGAGTACTGCCACATCCCAAACACGTATCCCACCATTCAGAGCCTAGTGGCAGTCTTCCAAGAGACAGGAAGCGTCTCCATGGAGGACAACACAAAGTCTCTCCATGGAGAAGCACCTACTAGAGTACCAATAGACCAGCTCCCCCTGGAGCTATCCAACTGATCCGCTGTGCCATGGGCAACAGGGAAGGTGAGGGCAACAAGGAGGAAGGGCAGGACAAGGACCGACTGCTAGTGGTTTTATTCCACAAGGAAGCAACTCACCCCAAGCTGCGTTGGCTGAAGGTTACAGAGCGAGCAAATGCCCCAGGCTTTCCAAGAACTGGGGAGGGAGACATGCGAGGTCAGCAGGACAGATCTGCATGGGCAAAGTACAGAAATGCTGACTACATCTGGTGGGAGGGACAGCATGTTAAGGACATTTTCAGCAAAACAGAACTTACTTTTTGATTACCTGGCTGGGTGTTTAGGTCACCCCTTCGCAACAGGGGAAGAGACTTTGCAGGACCTGGTGCTCATGGCAGCTTTGGAGACCCATCAAAAAACACATGGAGGAGACCCATGCAGGAGAGGATGTGCTGTTCAGCAGTTCTTAACCCCGGAAACACCAAGAGGAGATGCAAAGGGCAAGCAATACAAGCCTTTCCCTGGCTTTAAACCAGGCAAGTGGTGCTGGTACAACAAGGTGCAGCCAAAGGGGCTGAAAGTCTGTGGGACACAGTGGTTTAGGCCACTTCCCTTGACTTTGGGTGCTGCTGAGCTCAGGTATAGCATCTGGCTCAATAAGGCAGGGTTCAGTCTCCGAGGGTTGGAGAAAAAAGGAGCAACTGTTCCCCAGCCCCTGGGTCACCATGGATTGGGAGGAGGGATGCAGCCACCTCAGTGACACAGCCAATCCTAGCACTTGGGTGTCTCCTGCAGAGCACTTTCAGTCTTGCCTTAAGAAATAAAACAAAATGGCAGAGCCTAGGGGGGAAAAAAAAAAGTTTTAAGTATCCAACTTTGGGACAGAGCATAAAATTTCTTGCCAGAGAATTTAAAACAAACTGGAAACCGATCATCTACTCATTTAAACGATGTGCCTGGAGCTAAACCAGCAGGGCTGAATAATCTCTGCACTGCTTTCATCCTTCTTCAATTTTTTTCTTTGTTCCATCAGCCACATGTGTGTTAAGTGTAAATTGAAGGGCTCTTAGCTGGAAAAGCAGATTGTGCGAAGGGCTTGGCCCTCATCTTATTATTCGGCTTCAGTGTTACAATTACTCTTAATAGCACTCTTATTTTGTTGTATTATTTATTCTGGCTAGAACCCTCTAGGATCCCTTGAAGGTTTTTTTTTCCTGGTGGATTTAGCCAACATCCACTCACGAATCCAGAAGTTTCTGCTTTTATCCACGGGAATTTTATGGTATGGATATGCCAAGAATATAACTTCAGGCTCAGCCTCAAGACAAGTATTTTTCAAATTCCCTAAATCAAAAATGGAAAGTGCCACAAAAAAACCTAGGCCTTATTGCATTTAACATGCCAGAATGGAAATCAAACCGCAGGACAATATTGCTTAAGGTTCTGGATCCGTGTTGATTGTGTCTCCTACATCACACCAGAAATCACAGCCCAGATCGTGCTGTTTTCTGTGTTCTCGGACACAGACTCTTGCCTTCAGCACTTCTTCAGCTCTTCTTTCCATTGACCAGCTTGAAGTTAGGCGCAGAGATACATGTGGGACCAAGATGCTTACACTGAAAAAGAAAAAGATTACTCACTGCAAGCCAGAGTCACTGCTGGTGTGTTTAAATGAATGAAAATGTGCCTGCGTATGTCAGCTCCCCATCATCAACACAGATATTCCAGAACCAGTTTTGACTGGGAAGGGTAAGGGAGGTGACCAAATATACACTGCCCTGCTGGGGACCTGGTGAATATCCCAATTGTCTGCTGTGCCTTTGGCAGAACTTGGGAAGAGTAACCAAACCCAAACTCATTTCCTTGTCCAGAGTGAAAAAAGCAGCATGAAGCAGACATCAAAATAACTTTAGTAACCTTCCTGCGCTGCCTGGGGTTTCCTTCGGGCACTCCATTCATGGCATCCTGGGTTTCTTCCCTGCTCCCCGCTTGTCAGCATGAGAACCCTGATTAAAGTTGCCACGCAGTGGTGGTCAGTGCCAGGCTGGTGGCTTGGCTGGTGTCCCCCGCTGGGGATGGCCATGTCCTTCCAAGTGCCCCAAAGGAGCTCAGGAGCCTGAGAACAGCAGATGCAGAAGATGCACAGAATGGTTTTCATTAGCCCTTTGGTAACAACCAGTAAATCTCATCCGCGGCCACACTGCACACAAAAAGGATGTGATGCTATGCCGGAGTCCACAAAAGGTAAACTTCAGCTTTTACTCCAGGACACTCCACACTGGCCTTGAGTGCACACCATCAGGGCCAGCTCCCACTTCTGCTGTCCCACATCCAAGCCTTATAAAGCCACTCTCTGCACCAGATCTGGGAGAAGCACGGATCAGCTATTCCTGCCCCATAGAGAAGAGCCCATTCCATTCCCAAGGGCAGCTAGTTATTGCTTGCTCTAATAGCATTAGTTCTTTAACTGCGGAGTTGTTGGATCAAAGGAAATTTAAATTATTCCTAAAAGCTCTTCTAAGGCTTCCCCCAGCATGGAAAAGCCTCTCAGCTGGCACAAACGATGGAGCTGGCTCCATAGCTAACCCCTCCGGGGCAGGGATGCGCCAGGACAAGGAGGAGGCACAGGAGCCAGGGAGCGGGCGCTGAGCACCCAGCAGCGAGACAGCCTGCACTGACTCAAGCAGCAACACTTTCACCCACCTGCCCTGAGCTGAGCTCAACCACACCAAAATCCTGCTGCGTGGAGCTGCGGAGGGCAGGGGTGGGTGGGTGGTAGCTCAGAGCAAGGTGCCAGTTCCAGGAATCTACGTGGTGTCACATGCAGGAGGCAGCAAGGGAGCAGCAGCGTTAATCTGGGCGATGCACTCAAAGGGGAAAGCACTTTTCTTCCTAATGCTGTGGATCAAATGCGCTGTGCAGGGCTTACAGAGGGTGCACATTAAATATACCACCAGCACGGTAGTTCTGCCAGTTCCTATCACATTTTCTGTTTTATAATGAGGGTCTTCGTTAGTATTCCAGTATGCAGTTTAAATTTTAAAGGCCACCCACTGCACTTGTGTGCTGTATGACAAACTAAGTATACCTGTTCCAATTTATTCTTCTAGAATTTTTAGTAAAATATAGTTTCAATGCCTTCATCCTCCCTGTAAAAAAATCCACATTTTTCTTTAATAAGTTCATGCAATTCAAGCTACTAATTTTCTTTACCATCACATCCCTTTTTGGACACAGAATAAAAGAGATTGAAGGAAACAAACAAGTTGGGTTTGGGCTTTTTTTTTTTTCCAAGTTGGAAATGAAAAATAAAATAAAAAAAAAAACCCTGAGCTCTTTAGTTTTAACAGGGTTTTTTTTGTTGGTTTTGTGGTTTTTTTTTTTTTTTTTTTTAAAATTCTACCAGCAGGTCAGAAAAGTGATAAAATGCTTTTGTCTCCATTTCAGTGGGAGGCTAGTTTCACCTTCAGTATTAGAGCATCACAGCCTCTCAGTGCCATTTGCTGCTGCCATTGCATCCCCCCTCCTTGGCCCACACTGCTACTGCTCACTTGCTGTGACCAGCTACCTGTCCTCTTCCCCTTTCCCCACACTGACTTCCTAAACCCCTGCAAAGCCCTACCTTGCAGAGTGGTACCACCACACCTTGCAAATACTGGACCTGTGCTTGAGTTTGGCCATATCCTGTGCATCTTAGGGTTGTGGGATGACTTTTGTGAGACTGCTCTGGTTTGGACAAACATGAGCATGGGGAAGGTGGATTGCCACCTGCAAGGCCATTAGCGGCAGCCAGGAGGGCGGCACAGCGGTGCAAGGAGAGGCAGATCCTGAACGCACTCACATCAGGATCAGGAGTGCCCCTTGAAGCCACAGGCATCATTCCATTAAATCAATTTATGAACCAGTAATTTGGCCCTTCATACCAATTACAGCCCAGTGCTGCTTCAACTAAAAGGACACACCTTTAGCAAACATGGCCTGAGCCTCTGCATTTAAAGGCTGGCAAAATTTTATGGAAATGATGCAATTTGCTTCTGACATTACAGAAAGCAGAATCCAAAGACTTGCCTTTCTGCTCTTCTTTACTACTGTCAATGCCACCACTGCCAGTTATGTACTGAGCCATTAAAACCTGCACAGACGTAGATCCGTTACCTGAACGGCCAGAGAGGTGGGAAAAATAATCGCCATCCAGCACGTAGTTCTATACCATCACCTCTGTTCCAGGTAGAGCCTTCTACAGCAGCACCTGGGCAGCGTGGGAGGATGAGAAGTGTGGGTCAGAGGAGGGACAGGCCTTTGGGCGACTCGGAACACACAGAGCCCAAGCACCACACTCCCGACCGGCCCCTGTACCAGGCACAGCATCAGTTTCCAACCCCGACATACCCCCAGCCCTCACACCACAGTCACACTGCTGGTTCAGGCTTTTGCAAATTTCACTGGGTTAAGGAAAATCTCACCTTCTCTGCAACTGATCCTTTGGTTTTTTTTTTTCTTGCATTTAACCTTTATTTTGAGCGAGTCTCGAATCCATGAAACTAATGGTGTTTCCATGACAACAGCCCAGCAGTGGACTCCTCCAGGGCACCTGAAGAATCAAAACATGGCCAGTGCTTCCTCCTGCTCCAGCATCATGCCCCATGGTACCACGGTTCTATCCTATCCCTGCTCCCTCCTCTCCTGCTGAGGTTTGCAAACCATCTGCTTTGGCATTACTGGCATTTGTTGCACAAGTCATGCTGCACACGTGATGTATGAGCAGGTATCGGACTGTGGTACCAGCTTATGGCACGGGAGAAAGGCCAGGAGGGTCTGAAGGACTGGACAGCTGTTGGACTGTGTAATTCCCTAAGCTTTATTAATAAGATTCAAAATTTTCATGCCCTTGCTGGTATTTTAGAGGCGATATGAAATGATCCTTTGTTATTCAGTCGCTGCTTTACTCCCAGTACACAGCATTTCTCCTTTCCAAAAACCGCAACTGCTGACCCCTCTGGTCCTAGCCCCACCAAAAGCATCATGGGATGCATCCTCTCCTTGAGCAGGGCAGGATACCAGCCCCTTGCAGAATCAGGCCCTGCTTGCTCAAGCATTTTCTTGGGTGGGTGGCACAGCCAGTACCTTGCCCAGAGACCGGCTCCAGCCAAGTACCCAATTGATCCGCCGCCTTTGAGGCTGTTCCAAAACCCCATCCCTTCCCTGCAGCACTTCAGTCTGCCCTCAGACCAAGATTTATGAGGGTTATCCATGGATGAGGTTGCAAGAAAAGTCCGAAATCTTTTGTTGTGATGTCACAAGCAGCAAAAAAAACCCAAACCCCAGCAACATGCTGTTTGCATACCTGATCCTCACTGAAGGGGTACGAGCAGGGCACCCCAACACAGACAACAAGCTCTGAAGTGGGACCTGAGGAGGCAGCGTGGATGCGTGCCAACCTGACAACGGGGTTTCATTTAACAAGCCCAGATTTAAGTGTGGAAATCAAATCTGAAACAGTTGTAGCCAGCATTGTCTGCATTCTTGGAGTGGCACTAAACTAGCAGAAATAAAAGAACTGAGACACTGGCCCAGACATGCTCCAGCTGTCTGCGACTACCTCTTCCCTCCTCCACTGAACACAACCATTCAGCTTGTTTTCATTTCATTATTGGATGTTATTTTTGCAACCTGGGAAAAGAATAGAAAAAGAGGGGGAGGGGGAAAAAAGGCCTTAAAAAGCTTTGGGGTTTATTTTTAAGAACCAGACACTTTCCTTTTTATCAGCACTAAAGTAGACACTTTAAAAACTACAGAAGGGCTGTGGGGTTAGGAATTTGTTTCTCAAATAAGGTCCTTTATCTCAGAGGCAGCAGCATTTGCGTTGCTGTGGTTATTCACCTAAGTTGGACTCATTTAGCACTGAGCAACATGCAATTAAATAGCCGTATAAAACACCCCCAGGGTAAGCAACAGCTGCCTACAGGTAACCTTAAATTTCATGCACTCACTTGCCAAACATTTCAGCTCCTGTCATAGGAATCCTCATCTGCATGAGGCAACAGGGCAGGCCCTTTCCTCTATCACCATGGGTAGGTGAAGGCGAGGCACTCCTTCACTGGGCACAGCACAGATCAAGCTTGTAATGAGTTGGTTAAAAGCCCGATGCCACAGATCACTATTAATGGGAGTGCTTCTCAACCCACCGCAGGGTCAGCCCTTCCCCAGCTTCCTTTCCCTCCTCTGCCTTCCTCTTAAGAGCACAACTTATCCATTTTTAATGTTAAAAAGGATTCACATCCAAGATCTGATAATTTATTTTTCCTCTCTCTATCCCAATTTTGCTTGATGAGGAAATGCCAGCACACGCCACCCACCCCCCAGGCTGGGGACACTCTGCCCTACGGAAAGGTCAGACACTTGCCCAGCGAAGGGCCAGGATTATATAGTTTCCTACCAAAGTGTAGTGGGAATTCTTGATTTGTGCTGGATTTCTCTGGAAAAATCTTCTCTCCTGATACACTTCAGCACAGCAGCAAGTGGTGCTTCAAGGGAGAAGCAGAATTCCGAGTGTTTCTTAGCATTTTATTCCTCTTCCTCTTTGGTACAAAAGCATAAGTGCTAACCCAGGAGCCCTCCATATCAGCTTGTGCACACTCCTGCAGTATTTCTGGCAGGAGAAGGTCAGATATGCTTTTATGGGAGTTGTGTCTCCAAACGTTGTTTTGTAACATCCAAAGCAGGTCTGTAATTCTAAATTCAGATATCTTAAGCTCCAACTGAGATTTTTGAAGTGCACGTACAATAACTGCTCACTAACGAATGGTGTTGCTCTAAGGATTTGCATGGAGAAGTTTTAACCTTACTCTTACCTTATTCCAATCAGCAAGGGGAGAAGCCTTCTTACCTCCCACTCCAGCATGGTCCTCCCCTGGGCTGGCGAGACCTGAGCCTGGCACTCACCAGCAATACTGGAGACATCAAGCAGGGCAATCTCTTCCCCCAGGCACTAAGCCAACACCAACAGGCAATCTAGGGCCTGAATAAGTTTTTAAAGCAGATTAGAAGATGGGAAAGAAATTTTGGAGTGTTTCTTGAAATTATAGTCTTTCCATTTTATGGTATTCAAATTAGATGATTTCCTTTTTCATCCTGAAATTTTTACCTTTCAGTAATTTTAAATTTTTTATTTAATTAAAATCAGTTCTCATACTAGAAACTAATTTCTGTTCATTAAGAATAAAAGATGGTGATTTCAAGCAAGGAGTTTCTCCATAAGCAGAAACCCTAAACATATGCTCAAGACCAAGCCTATGAGCAACTCCATTTACCTTAATAATAATTTACCACTTATCTTTAAGCATGTGCTTAAGTGGTTTGTTGGCAAAAGCTAGAGTGCTTATCCATATCCAGATGACCATATTTAATATTTACTGGTATTAATCTGCTGAATTATTATAAACACCAGGAAAAAAATTGAATTGGCCACTCACAGAGCTTTTCCGCGTAAGATTTCTACGTTACCCAGGAGGGTCAAATTGTTCCAGGCTCAAGGGCTGACTCCAAAGCCATGGGAATCAGTGGAAGAGTGTTGACCAATTACACTGGTTTGTGGATGGGATCCCCTGTGAGCAGAAACACCTTTCTGGTTTCAGCACTGTGACTAAAGGATAACAAAGGCTCTACACAGACATTAACAAAATTTTGTTTACATACTGACATCCTGTTAACCTTCAGCACACTTAAAGGAAGCTGTTAATTTAATGGCTGCATCAGAATGATATGGAAGAACATGTATTGCTGGGCAGCGAAGGAAATCTCCAAGCCTAATGCCAGCATTAACACCGGCACAACACTGACTGCAGAGACCTCTGTCCAGAGCGGAAGTTTAAAACATCTTCTCTTGAGAAAGGGAAAATTCTCAGATGGAAGCAGGAGTAGCTGGTACAAACCCTAGATCCAAGCTTTGGGATCTGCCTCCACCATATCCTCCAGCAGCAAAGCCTCTCTAGATCCCTACATGTCCTTCCGGTTGGAATTTATGCAAAATGGATGGATGGATTAATCCTCTTCCATCATTCGGTGTAAGAGGCTGCACAGAGGGTCTTATCTCACCCTGATGTGTTCTCAGCTGCCCTCCAGAACCACAGAAGTTTATCATGCTATTAAGCCCAAGCAGTGCCATGATTTCACTACAATTAAATCTGGCTATAGGTGGCATCCTGTTTACTCAGACATCAAACTTGCACTGTGCATACGTGCAAAGGTAAAAGAGGAAGATAACAGTAAGACACTTCAGCTAAAATGAGATCCTTGACCTAAAAGATTAGAAAGATAAAAAGGCCCTGACTCAAAATATTTCAGCACATGTGTAGCAGCAGATGTGCAGACAATGCTGTTGAACTCAGCCTGACACAAGTGCTGTAACCAGTATTATGATAATCAGGATTGATTAGAAGTTGGATGGGAGCTGAGCTACAACTGTGCTGTAAGACCATGCTTTTAATCTCTGAATGCCAGTACACACAGAGCAGTGAAGCTGTGGTCTTTCCACTGCCTGCTCAGACACTGGCCTATATCCATACCCCAGAAAATACCTGAATTTACACCAGCAGAGTAGAAATATTGGGTTGTTGCATTACTTTTTAGAACACCTTTATCTGTGTGCGTCAGACTGGCACTCACACAAATCCCAGCTCACTGACCCCTATTTGATGCTTCTACAGATTTCAGCACTGACCTTCCAGACATGAGATTGTGGGCTTGTGTCCTCGACTCCTGCAACTCAAAGTATTGCTCTGAATGTCATTCCTGACTGTGGGTCACAAACTTTGATTCATTTTCTGCTACACAGCCCACCATCTGTGTTCACCCAGACTCCCCATTTCTCTCCTGAACAGCCATCACCATCCTTTCCTCGACTCTACTTCCCACTCTTCAGCCTGTGGCTCAGGGTCAGCACCATCCTGCTGCTTACACTTTTCATCCGCTAGCTCCTAACGAGATATGAAAGGAAAGCTCCTTGCAGCCTCAGCCAACCTAGCCTCCTAAGGTCTTTCTTTTGCCCAGAGAGACAATAACTATGGTTCAAGCCAAGATACTATCTCTTCCAGACGAGGGAAGTCTGGCAACCCTGATAGCTAATGACCTACGTAAGCCTGTGTTACAAATTCACTTTCCATAATTCAACTACGGTTTCTAAACAGTGTGGAAATGCTATATGGTATTTATGGAAACATTAACGTTACTTAGATTTTGGAAACAGTAATGCTGTTTTCAGTGGTCTTGGTTAACCACAGTCTTGAACTATCACATTCATTTGATAAAGCTTAGAGATGCTTAGAGACACTTCTACCAAAATAGAAAAGAAGAATTTGTGAGGCATTTGGGGAAAAAAGTCACTCCTGAGCATGGGTTCCTTCTCATCTGGCTGCAGTCGGTGCAGGTGTCCACCTGCACACAGAGCAGACAGCAGAATTAAAGCCTAAACCTCTAATCATTAGTCAGGCAAAATTACAGTGGGTGATGGTCCGCTCAGCTGAACCGAGTGCTTGATGGCAGGTAATCAGCACACTCCTGCCCCATAACCTTTTTAATATCTTGGGTTTCTAGTCAGCAGTTCTGCTCATGTGGGCAGCAACATACAACACCTATTTTCTCTGCAAGTCTTAATTTCCATTTCAGTTCAGCACGCTTCCTTATTGAACTGTCATTGCTCACAAATGAGTTTTCCGAGTAATTAATACTTCAGGCAGTCTAATGAAGATGCAATGTAAGACATTGCTACACCAGCTCCAGGTGATATTACCAGTTTTCTCTTCAAAAACTTGTCTCCTCAGATGCCCATTTGTCCTGCTCAATCATTGCTACAGCACCGAGGCACATGTTATATTGCTTATGTTTAAAAAGGCAACTCTGGATTAGGTACATTCTGGAGATTAAAACCTGCCCTTTATCAAGTCAGGAGGAAAGTATTAGAGCAGCACTTCAGCTTTCCACAAGCCACCCTCATGTCTCTGGGCTGTGTTTGCTTTAGATGTTTTCCATGGACACCTTTCCACCCATCACCTGTGCAGCTCCACTGCTGGCAGCAACCAGGAAAGCAAAAATGAAGTACTAGAGCCCTTGCTCTGACCAGAGCAAAGGCGATTGGGCAACCTAGTAAAATATTCTGGCTACTGTACGGCTGTAAATGGCAGAGCAGGAAGGGTGATAACCGTGTGAAGGTTTACGAAGGGGAGGACCAGATCCAACTGCCGTGACACGTGCTCAATGCAAAAGACTGACCCGAGACCACTTGCTCCTCACACAGATGGAGGGCTGTAATTCCAGTAATAAGTCATGTAAATAAGCAAAGCCAAATAATCCTGATAAAGGAAAAAACTAAGGAAGCTGTGGTTACCAAATATGCAGCACTTACAGATTTCACCGAAGGCTTGGAGACACGAGCTCAACAAACCAGCAGTTAAGGGACAGGTTTTCAGACACGGGCAGTGCAATGGTGCGTGCCGGGGCGGTTACGCACGTTCACGTTCCCCAAGCCCGGCTAAGAGCATGTCCAGCTCTGCGGGGCCGTGTGGATGTTCCCCCGCCACGCCGCCTGCAGCACTTGCTCCTGAGCAAATCCTGGCACTTCCATCCAAGCCCAAGCTTTTGTTTGACTCGCCTCAGAAAACATCGGCCATTAATCCTACCGTGCAGGTACTAATGACAGAGGAGAAAACACCATTGAAGCCCCCCATCAGCCCTTTTCCTCCTCAGGACACCTGATTTATTATTGACAGAGAATTTCCTGCTTCGCATTAACATCCGACTTGACTGCGAAGGCCCGTCAGAAGCAAGGAGCAGTTCATCTCTCATCTTTTTACCTTCGGGGCAGTTTAGGTTAAAGCCAAACCACATGAAAGGGAGATGGTGTTTGCCTGATTTTACAGCTCTACAAAAATTGCCTTTTTATCATATTGGATGGCGATTTTTGTAACTGGCCCTGGTAATTAATTGGAAACTAATCCAGGAACAAATAAGTGAGCATGCCACAAACTGCGTATGGAAGGAAGACTACAGAAGAAATTCAAGAAAGAAATTTTGCTGGCAAAGATCAAAGAAAAGGCATTAGTTAATAGCCATATTTTCTTAAGACAAGAAGCCCTTCGTTTGAAGGCAACAGCTGATGAATCAGAATCTGATGAAGCTGATTCTCGTGAAGTTCCTTTGAAACAAGGTACACGTACGCCCTCAGAAAGAAAATTATTTCAAAACCCTGGCAATATTATGCATGTCTTCTGGAAACTTTTAGTTACAGTCACTTCTCCCTAATGACAGATGATCGGACGAGGGGGAATGGACTCAAGCTGCGCCAGGGGAGGGTTAGATTGGATGTAAGGAAGAAGTTCTTCACTGAAAGGGTTATCACACACTGGAACAGGCTGCCCAGGGAGGTGGTGGAGTCACCATCCCTGGATGTGTTTAAGAGACGGGTGGATGAGGTGCTGAGAGATATGGTTTAGTGGCGGACAGATACGGTTGGACTGGATGATCTCTAAGGTCTTTTCCAACCTAGTGATTCTATGATTCTATTCTATGATTCTCTATTGTGTGAGCAGCCTTCAGGGAGAAAAACATGCACCTACTCCACAGACTATTAAATAAACAATCCGATCGCCAAGTTGGTGTAACATTTTCTTTTCCCTGCAAGTTACAAGTTATGAGGTTTATCCCAATCCTACTGAAATACCCTACTTGGATCTCAGTTGAGCTAATGATCGGCCCATTTACGGAAGCTCAGACCCAGCAGAACACTGATACCCGAGTTCCTGGCTCTTGGGTGTCCGCCTCCCAGGGTGACTTCTCACCAACACCAGTAAGGGGAAGGTACTGGAGTGTCTATACATGGCAGAAGTCACATACTTCATAGAGGGCCCAAAGCCCCAGATGTTGAGCTAGGCAACAGGCAGAAGCCAGAACAAAGGAGGAGAAAGCAGGTACAGGATGGAGGAGTTGGAAATCCTGGCTCTTTCCAGGCCTTTAAGGCCAAGACTGCAGCTTTAAAGTGGCACTGGCTGCAGAGCCCTGCACCCAGCCTGGGTGGGGGCTTACACCTGCCCTTGGGGAGGGCTAAGCACATCTTACTCTTCTTTGAACTCCTAATTGCCAGAGAAGGGACTGACAGTGCCAAGGTTTGCCACAGGCTAAAGGCTAAAGCCAAGAATCTGAGAAACAAGTATTATAACCTGAGTGTCTTGGAGGGGGAGGGTGTCAGCAGCAGTTGAATTCTCTTTATAGAGTAGGGAAGAAAGGCTATTTTGGGACATTGGTACCTCCATCCTGATTGGAAGCCTCCCCTCATGCTCAGTAATGACTATCTCCGGTACAAGAATGGTACAAGGTGAGATGTTCCCACCTTGAACCGTGGCACTGCTCTTATCACAAGATGCCTGGTGGGAAGCAGGAAGAACTGTCAGTAAAATCAGCTCTTACGTGGGAGGACTACCTCAAGGCCCATCTCAGAGGGTTTAAATAGATCCTTACAGGATTGCTTCAAAAGGGAAGGAGACACAGCAGCTTTTCCACAACACCAACATCAGCTACCCCCTTGCTGTTGGCCTGCACTGTCTGCGTTGGGGTTTTCCACCGTGAAACTAACCCGATGTGTCTGTTTTACTACATGCAGCTCAGACACTAGCTAGGCTGAGTAAATGCTCAGTAATCCCATTTCTACCCACAATTTGGATGTGCTGACCCTTGGAGGGATCCACCTCCCAGATGACTGGGGGCACAAGGGAATTGAGCTCATGAAGCTCTAGGAAAATTCCCCAGGCTGGAATGCCTGCCTGGGTTGAACTTAAATATAAGTTCAGCAGACGTGTTCTAGCTACCTGTTATAACCGGAATTTAATTACACAGAGTGGTTTCTTCAGTGCAAAGCCAGGTTAATGGTTTCTACCACAGCCATCTGGGCTGGTGGCACTGATATGGAAATGCTCCAGCCTGAGAAAGCCCTCAAGAAAAAGAGCCTCAAAACAAGGGTGGAGGGTAGCACAGTTTAACTTGGATTACCTCACTGCCTGGCTTCTACACTAAAACTCCCAAAAGAGCTGCATGATGGAATGGGAAAATATCAGATACAGCTGAAACACACCTAGAGATGGGCAGGTCTTAAGTGATGGGATAAAGGGGTGCTGTGCAATAAAATCCCAACAAGTCTGCTGGCTTTGAGACTAAATACTGTTTCTTGGTTTGAATTGGAAGCTGCTTCTCTCCCACATTAGATTCTCCCCTCTGTTCTTCATCTTGGCACTGGTGTCTAAGGGTGACGTGTCATGAGGTACCTGAGTCACAGTAACAGCTCAGCATCACCAAAAGAGGCAGTGCCAGTCCCAGCCAAATATTCCTGCTAATTTCTTTGCACCTTGCCTGTCTGACCCCTTGGTAAGATGATTCAGCTTGCTAAACCACCCAAACTATTCAGTCCTGTGCTCTGGGAGGGCTCCTGCCCTGCCCACGCTCCGAGCTGCAGGGCAAAGGTATGTGACACGCGCACGGCCCGTGGAGCAGCTCCAAAACAAACACAGCTTGCTTAGCACAAGAAATATAAAAAGCTAGACAAATAACACATACCCAAGTGCGTTTTCCTACCTTTGTGGGATTAAAATCCCTACCTGCAGGTCTAGTCGTCTGCTCTGAAGCTTGATCCTCTCTATGCAGGCAGGAGATCCCTGTAAAAGAAGGAATACTTCATTAGGAGAGTATTCCTGTCTTATCCTCCCTCACCTACCTGCCTCTCTTGAAAAGATCACCCCCAGCACATTGTCCCCTCCCTTTCCTAAAACTACCTGGGAGAAAACCTGTTTTCATTTTGAAAATCAGCATCCCAACCCTTTTGCCAGTGAGGTTCAACGAGGAGCATCAGGTGATGCCTGGCCCTCAGGCAGCCTCCAACACTGTCCGAGTACTCCACCCAGGCATATCACCAGATTTTAGTGATGTATTTTGTAACCTCTCTGCTAGGTGCAGGTGTTTCTCTTATCTCTGCAATTCTAAGGAGGGCAAAGAGAAAAAAAACCAAGCCCCAGATCCCAAGTGGAGTTTGATCTTGACACTGCTGCAGACACCTTGTTACTGAGCTCTGCCAAGTGAGACTTCCCAAATTATCACAGTTCATTGCCCAACAGGAGGCTTGTGCCAGAAAATCCTACCCCAAATCTGATTTTATTTCATGGAGCGTACCATCATCATCCTTCTTCCCAAGGGGAGGTTTGTTTTTGCTGGGAATGTGCTAAGTCTCACACATATTGCTGTTACTGTGTGGCTTTCCCTTTCTCTCACAGGTACTAAGCTCAGGAAGCCTTACATGCAGGTAATAAATATTATGGACTCACTGCAGTCAGACATAGCAGAGAGCATTAACAAAGCCTCAGATAAACCTTCAGTGTCAGACATCTGTACCCACTGAGGGCCATTAAGACAGACAGGCTTGGAAAAAGTGAGTAGAGAAAATGAATACATTGGGTTTTATTAGTCTACACATACCAAGAAGGCACCAAAATAGTGATTTCATAAGGCTATCTAAAAGCAGACATGCAGAAATAGCTGTGCTGAAGGATTTCCCACAGACAGTTAGACAAATACCTTATAAAAATACCAGCAAAATAGAAGTGAAATGGCCGTCTTGATACACTGAGCTCACATCATGAAGTAACAGTGCTATGAGGCTGGTGGTAAAGAGATTGACTTGTTTAAATCTAAACTGGAAGAGGTCTTTCCAACTTTATGAAGGCTGAAATCTTAGGGAGATGCTCAAGGAATGTCAGCACTAATTCTTTGCTGTCCTCTAGCCTCTAATTATAAGCATTGATAAAGAATCAAAGAACATTTATCTACGTCACTTTCGTTGTCTGGTCTAGTTTTAGAGGACAGCATTCCAATTCCAAGTGGTACCTGCTAAATTCACATGGTTTTGCCACTGGATTTTGGGGTAATATTCATCATACAGCTGGGAACAACTGAATTTTAACTTCCAAGTCCATTCCCATTCTTCCTTTCCATGTCAGTGCTGTTGAGATTACGGATGGACTATGAATTTAGAGAGAACTCATATGAACACACATTCATTTCCCTGCCAGGAACATCAAAGGGCAGAGCTGACTGTACTCCCTAGTGTCAAGCCACCAAACCTTCCCCAGGTGATTCAGCATGATGACAAAGGGGTGACAGGGCAGCTGGCACAGCACTAGGTACACCCAGAGCACTTTCAGCTCTCCGAATCCAAGAGATAAAGGGCTTGGACTCTGTGCCCTCCTCACAGAGCCACAAAACCAAGCCAGGTTGTGCCTCACATCTCAAACCAAGGTGACTGCTACCTTTTGGTTCAGTTCCTAGAAACAGCACTGAACTGAATGTTTAAGTATGCTGAAATTCAACAAATCAGTGGAATTAGCAGTGCTGAAAGATATCAGGATCCCAGCTGAATAATCTGAGATACATAAATTCTTGTGACAATTATAAACAGAATCTCAGCAGAGAGCGAGCACCAGGAGCTTCTAGAATTGTGGTATCTCCCTTTCCTTCACTTGCACAGAAAAGGGAGCTGAATGACTGAGGGACATTGCATCCCACAGTCTTGGAAATTGTACCATGTTCACAAGACCCAAGATACACCCCATCTTGTAGCAATCCATCTTACAGCTGCAGAATGCATGCAGAGCAGGAGATGGTTATTCAGAATTTTGCATCCTCTGCAGGTGTGCTGTGTCCCACCCAGGCGGGTTTGTTAGCACCCCCAGCAGTCATGTGACAGTGCGGTTTTGTACAGCTCCGGAGGTGAAAACTCCTACGTGGCTATTGCATCAACACTGGCTGCAAACATACGGAAACCCACCATATTGCCCACCCTCAGGTTCCTGCTACACACACGGGGCTCGCCTGCGCGGCGAGGTCCCGCAGAGGCGCCGGCTTGCGCAGTAGTCTCTCACTTAAAACGTGAGCTACGTTTTGCTGGGGATTACCCTCTTGTTACTGGTTCCCCCTGACAGCATCAGCTCCAAAGCGTGGATGGGCCAATGGGAATGCTTAAGGAATCCAGATGCACTCCTCAGCTTTAATGGGCTTTCCATTCCCCAGAAACGTTACTATTCTTTTTCTCCAGTGACAGCCATGACTCGGATACCTCAGCAGAGAACCAGTTGATTTGGTGTGTGCTTGTATTTTTCAGCTGAATACCAGAAAACCTGAATAGAACCCTCAATACATAATTATATGAAAGTTATATGGCTACAGTGCACAGCAGCCTCTTGCCATCAAGAAGGCAACTTTCCTTAATAGTTATGCTACTAAGGCATATTGAATGGAATGATATACATCTTGCCCTGTTAAAGGGCTTTATGGAAGACCATAATAAAGTTCTCTGTGAGATGTGACTCTGGACCAGCTCAGACATTTTCCCCAATACATCTCTCCTTTAAGTACCAAAAATGAGCTTCCACATGGACAAGAGGTGGCTTAGGAAAAATAAACAGACTAGGAGGCATTTATATGAAAAGCACTTAAATAATCTAATCTCTGTAGCTAATTTAAGAACTCCTAAAAAAAGGAGAGATAACTTAAAGAGGTCAAGCCAAAAATCAACACATGATCAGCAATCAAATGCTTGCTGACTGCTGCCTCTTCATTATAGGTGATGAGTTTGACAGTTTCTCAAGAGGGGAGACCATTATAAAAATAGTAAAAACATTCCATTAAAAAACCCACTGAGCCAGTATTAAAGTCTCAGTAAACAATAAAAGCCTGGTAAAGCATTGTTAGTCATTGCTAAAGTATTGCTAAGCAACCCTTTATCCTCCTTAGGACTGGATTAGCTTCATCATGGCAATAACTAACAGCCCTTCCTCCCTGCTCACAGTGCTGAGTTTGAAGTGATATGTAATTTTCTTTGAAACTCAAGTGAGAGTGGCCACTAATTCCCAGCCCCTGCCGAGGCAAGGGGGAAGCTGCACCTCTGCAGGGAAACCTAGCTACAGCTCCCAGCAGTTCCAGGAGCCAGGCTGCAGGACACAGCAACTAATTCATCTTAAAAGACAAGCAATATTTATTCACCCACATGCTTTAATTCTTTGCTGATTGATAATCAGCAGCTGATATCCCTCTTCAGTACTGATTTAAAGAAGCTCAGCCTTGCTCTTGCCCAAAGCTAGACTAGCTGCTGTCAGGATTTCTAGAAAGATCTATTTAACTACAGAAAAACACAAACCAGGAAACTCCTGGGCATAGACCTCACCAAACTATTGTTCTGAGCTTACTACTAGGCATTGCTGCTATCTTCCACCTTTATTTTGTATGCCATTTACATCGTATCATCTCAGCAGGACCTCCAAAGAGCTCCTTCCCTGACTATTAGTAATAAATCACCCACCAGAATAAACTCAGCCACATCATTTCTAAGCAAACTCCAAAGGAACACAAGAGGAATAAGGGACTTGGCCTGCCTCAACCTGACCAGAAGCCTAATGTGATGAGGGTCAATTAAAGACCAGCACCAATAAACCGATACTTAAAAAAAGCCAAGGAGCCTAAGGAAAACAAGTTTGGTGAGTCTCTCGGGTCTTCCCCAGTGCTGCTTCCCCCACAGTCACAGGTGTGGGACGCAGCACCCCACAACCCATCTGCTTTCCCAGTCTGTAGCCAGAACAGGTGGACAGTTCCCAGGCACTTTCCCAGCCCTTCTTTGTGTCCATCCAAATTCCATCCTCAGATTAGCATGGATACACCAGCAGTAGCTCTCCTCAGCTCCACATGCAGATGGAGGTGCAGCCACTGTTGTCTTCAGCCAGGCAGATGTGCTTTGTCCCTGGCCATACCCACAGCTAACAGGTTTAAGGAGTGGCTAGGATTTACTCACTTAGCTGCCTACTTCAGCTGCTAATATGATAATTCCCTATGAACTAGAATTAACTTGTTCACTCCAGAAGTTAAAGTCCATGCCTCCAAGAAAGATATTCACAGTAAGTTTCATAATACAGCAAGTTTTCATAAAACAGTAATTTTCATAACTCAAAAAGAGAGTTGATAGTGGGAAACATTGCTTTTTAGCAAAAGCAGGGTGAACATCTACAGAACCATGTGCCCAGGTATTGTCCCTTTGTCAGAATGGCCATCTCGGAGCAGGAAAGAGTTGTCATGTAAGTCAGAAACCATTATCTTTGGTTTAGGAAAAGCTCCAAAACCTGTTGCCCTCTCTCAGAACCTGGGATCTGAGGCAGACAGGGTCAGCTCATGCACTCTTACTCACGTGGACGAGGAGATGTTCTCCCAGGGGTAGTAGAGCAGCCTGGGGAAAGCCTCTCTCAGAACCTGGAATCTGAAGCAGACAGAGTCAGCTCATGCACTCTTACTCACATGGACGAGGAGATGCTCTCCAAGGGGTAGTAGAGCAGCCTGGGGAAACTCCTCACAGATTTTAGTAGTTCACCTCCCAGCTCAGGAAGAAAAAGAGAGGTTTTTTCCTTTGTTTCCTGAAAAAGCAATGCACATAGGCAACACATAAGACAGTTGAGTTTTGTTACAGCAAGGTCTCCAGCTACTCCCAGAGGGAAGGGAGCCAAGGGCAACCCCAGTGAGGGCACTGCCTTGGTGCCACAGAGCCCAAGCACAGCCCCAGAGCCAGCAAGGGGCACCGGGGATAGGACCAGATGAGCAGCTATGCAAAGGATTATCCTAAAGATAACTACCTACAGCACCAACCCAAGGAGCACAGAGAGCAACAAAGCTGCAAACAGAGAACAAAGGCCCTGGGCTGAGCTTAAGTAGGGTCCAGGGCCCATGGTCAGGTGCAGGTGAGGTCCCAGGTGAGGCTGCTCAGGGTCATTAAGTCCACGTGATGCCCTGACACATGCACCTGCTGCTGAGGTTCACTTCAAATATGGTTTAAATGCTGGTTTATTCCAGTGTCAGACCAAAAGCAAACAGCTACTTCTCAGTACCTCTCCCAAAATGATCCTGTGAGAAAGTCCTGTGGCTCGGCTGAACTACGGGTCTCTGATTGCAAACAGCCCGCTTCCAGATTAGACCTCACCGTGCTGATGAAAATGCTGGGCTGATAACTGGAAGTGTAGTCAAATTTAAATGATTTCTTTATTTTCTGAGTTCCCAGTTTACCCAGGTGCATACCACCTCAGAAAAAGCACATTAGTCAGTTTAAAAACTAACCTCCCTTCAGTGGGTTTGATGTTCTCACACACCAGCTCCCCTGGGGCAGAGCTCAGGGGAACAGAAGTGCCTGGCTTTAGGCAGTCACATTTGAATAAGTGCATGATAAATTTATTTTTCCTAAAATCCAGCATGTGTAGACAGTGTTGCCCACCCTTCCTTCCCCATCTTCCCCGTCTGGGGCCAAGTCTTCTCCTTATCTTCAGCGAGCAGTTCTGACATTCTCCAGATACGCACATGAGGTCATGCAGTGACTTTTTGGCTAAGCACCCTGCTTATCCACAACGCTTGCACGTAAGGGAGGTTGGGGACATCTTCCCATATTTGAACCAAAGGGTGAGTTTTATCTCTGCAGGAGCCCCAAAGACACAATACAAATGTTTGCCTTACGCCCTTTCGCTCCTTAACAAGGCTTTCAAGGGAATAGATTGCAGGGCTGTGCCAAAACTGGCAGCTTCCTGGAGAATTTGCAGCGGATAACTTGAAACAGGTTGAAGGTAAAGAAGGCTCCCAGTAAACCGTGAGTCGCGGGGAAATGGAGTAATAAAGCGGAGGAGAAGACTGGGAAAAGCTGTGTGCTAGAGAAACAGTTTCTTCGGCAAAGCCAGATTAGGGCTTTTTGCAAATAACACTGATTGCTAATTAAACCGCTCCTACTCTTTGTATTTTCTTTTTACAGACTTGCCTCTCTCTGGTACAGAGACAATGAAGAACTCGCGTTTTCAAGCAGAGCTGATGTGCCAAATTGTGATCTCAGTGGAACTGGTGGAAACGCACATAAAACATTCCCCTGGGGGAATGGGAATTGCGGGGTTCGGAAAAGAGCCACGGTCACACAAATGGAGTTTCATTATTTGGTATGTGAGTTCATTATAAGTGGGTTCAATTATATTTCATCAGTGAGGAGAAAATAGCCTTTTCATCCAATGTATCTAGTTGAGTTGAATGCTAAGCACATCTGACGCAGCTTTTGGATAAAAAGCAAAACAAGAACAGTAGCCATGTGAAAAAACAAACAAAATGACTAAGGCATCTCGGTGCCTCAGCGAGCTCTCTTTTCTCACGGAGCCATCGGATAAAGAAGTGAATGAAGTACAGTAGCTTAACATGCACCGCGTGAGTGTGTGCGGTGCCACATTCACTGATTTACTAACTCGTTTTGTTCAAGGAGCACTTGAAAGGCTTTGACATTTACAGCTCTGTAGGCAAATGTGAAAGGAAAGAATAGATGCTGTATCTCCAAGCTTCCAGCTGCTGGTAAATGTCTACTCAAAGCGCCAGCAATCCACATGAAATCGGGAGGCACTGCGAGCCACAGAGCTTCCCAGGTTGGTCTGCGAACACTATTAGAGCAAATACGTCAACAGTCGGCAGGGTTAAAAATGTAAATCGACCTCTCAGCGAGATGTGAAGGCTCTCAATGGAAAGTTGTAATGCCTTTACCAAGCTCTCTGTTCAAACACTGTGCAAGCTGGATTCAGAAAACAGCCCAGAGCCTGCGGTTAGCAGCCGTGTATCGGTTACTGAGCCTACACTGGGTATCCTAAGGTACTTGACTCAAAGGGGGTTTAGGATGCTTTCCTGGACTGTAATTGCAAGGACAGTTTTGTTTCTGTGTGAGTCACACGCTATACAAATGTTTATTCTACTGCATGTCTCCTGCTTCACAAGGGCCTCACAGTTTTCAAGGACGTAGCACACGCAGAGGTACCAGGAGCAGGACAAGCACATCTTGTCAAGTTTCAAGTACTGTGCTCAGTCGTGTTATTTCTCAACAGATGTGGCTGCTACATTTTGATTTTTCAAGCCTGAAAGCTTTTTGTCTTTCTAAATCAACCTGTGGAACCCATTTTTTGATAGCATTGAGTGTTTCAGAGCTCTTCTTAGCCATATTGGTGTCGGAGTTGTTGGTTTAGCATCCTTTTTCTACCCTTTTTCTGCCTACCCTGTGACGCGGCCTCTGTCTGCTGCTTGCTGACATAGCATTGGGTGTTTCAGAGCTCTTCAATTCAGCCTTAGCCATATTGGTGTCGGAGTTGTTGGTTTAGCATCCTTTTTCTACCCTTTTTCTGCCTACCCTGTGACGCGGCCTCTGTCTGCTGCTTGCTGACAGGCAGCACTGGAAGAGTCGTCACTTGTCCATACATCCAGTTATTCCTTTCAGTCCTTCCCATGTATTTGGCAGGACCCTGCCTATTTGGTTAGGATTTTTCACACACATGAAAAATGGTAAAGACTGAGGGGAGCAAGGGAGGAAGCAGGGTGGAGCAGGAGGTGAAATGAGATGGAGAAGAGGAAAAGGCAAAGATAGCAATGGAGTAGGAAAGCAATGAAAAGATACAAGGGAAATACAATTATTAGGACCAGCAGGGAGTGACAGAGAGATGATGACAACTGTTTTCTCAAGAGGGATAGGGCGGTGCTGATCCTGTAACGTGTAGACGGTGTGAGAAATAATCCTTACGGATCTTACATGTGGTCTTGCTCAACTGGAAGCCTGAATGGAGACTAATTGCCCGCATTTCCTTCCCATGGAGTCCAAGATATAGGGGAAGAGCATAGAAAGTTGCATGCTTGGATGTAACCCACAATCAGAAAGCACTGCTGGTCCCATAGATTAGACATGGCCTGTCTTAAATACGCCCAGATGGACTGGAAATGGAAGGTATCCCTACTCTCTGCCAAGCTAGATGGGAGAATTTCTCTGAAAGAAGTTTGAAAGATAATTTAGAGGTCACTAATGATATCCATTCTTCCAGTTACACTTTGTCCTCTCCATCTTCTCAGAGAGTCATGGGGAAGACAAACTCCTAATGGAAAGTGTATGTGAAGTTGCTCTCCTCTTCCTCCAGGAAGAGCTCAGCTAAAACCACTCGACTACAAAACTCATTCAGCCTTCCCTCGAAGAGGCATTATTAAGATCCATTATTTCCTCCCACATTCACATTCACGATGCCTACAAAATCTGTGCTGGAGGGATGCCACGGGGCAGATGGGATGTGTCCCCTGCCCATTCCCTCGTCCTGTGAAGAAGGGTCGCTGCATGCTGAAACAGCTGATCCCTGGGTTTTCTTTTTCAGCCTCACAACCTGGTCCCCAGGCCCTGCCCTTCCTGCGTGCAGTGGCTCTGCAGAAGGAAATTCCACTTAGCTGCTAACTTCTGGGGAGGAGGCATCAAGGGGAAATTTATTCCCTTCCCCAAGACTGCCAGAACAAAACCTCCTGTTTCCCATCCTACTGCAAGAGAAGACAGCAGAGGTCCTTGGGCAGGTACGTGGTTCTTGTAGCGTTGGATCCAGCACTGGTGAGTCGTAGTGAAGAGTGTTAGAAAAGTGGGATATTTCATCTATATTTCTATCTAGATAGTATTGTTCAATAAATAAGGACAAATTCCACAGAACTGTTTGCTAAAACACAAATCACACATAGGAGTATTCTTAGAATACTCGCTTTATTTCTCTTCCTAGAGGTTCGTATTTATCACATCTCATGCTCAAAATATTTTTAATTAAGAAACCATGCTGTCAACATACTCTTTTGCAAACTAAAACAATGCAGTGGAAGAAAGGCTGCTTTCCTCATTTTCTTTTGCATATAAATGACTAATGCCTTCCTGTGAGAATGCCTTTTGAAGCGCACAGTTGACCACTGCCACCCACCACGCACAGTGCAGTTCTGATTCCCCCCATGCACAGATCAATTCCTTAGGCTTTATGTTTCTTGAAAATCTGTGCGACATCTTTAAATTGGAGATAAGGTCAATATCGTATTCCTTGCCTCAGATGATGAGTTTCTGGGCTTGATTCATGTTGACTGCTATCAAAAGGGAATATAAAATAGAATTGTAACTGGTCTGCAAGAAAAAATAAATTAAGCAAAACAAATCATTCTTTTCATCTGCTCCGATGCTGGCAATAAACATCACTGTAGCTGTGAAATGCAAATGAGTAAGGGCTTTCACTCATTGACAGCAGACATCACATCACCAGAGAGATGGCCTTGAGATCCCTGGCAGCCGCAGTCACAAGCCATCCCTATGGCAACTAAAGCAGGGGCTTGCATGGAAGAGTAATACTGGGAAAGAACTTATTGAATATGCTCTAGCAGCTGAAAATAAAAGTCAGCACCACAGGAGCAGCCTGGTTTCTGCAGACCCCATCAAGGGCTTGGTCCCACACAGGCAGTAAGGACTGCTGCCGGGTGACAATTCAGCTGAGCTGTGGGGACATACCACTGGACATCCCAGGGTCTTCGTCCTTGATTATCTTGCCCCAGATTATACACAGTGACATTAATCTGGCCTACACATACAAATGTCCTTCCTATAAAATGAAAGTACAGAGAAGCCTGGAATTTGAGCATGGAGCAGACAGCAGACCCAGGCTGAGGAACTGTCTGAAACCCATGTTCTTCCTTCCAGACATAGCCAGGGGACTAAAGCTGCTTCCAACACATCCTTTTACAGCCTACCTTCCACCCAGCCGATACAGGCCTTTGCAGAACAATGCTGAAATGCTCCAGAGTCTCAGAACTTCTTCAAGAGCTGGATAAGAGCAGGTATGGGGGCAAACAGAGCAACTAAACTCTGCTCTGGACATCATGTTGATGCTAGAGGTTGCCATCAAGAGAACTAGAAGAGTGTTCCCACCTTATCCTGCCAGCACTCTTCAGGGAACAAGGGATTGCCCTTGTTCCTCACGCCTTCAAGCTCTTACAGCCACGAATTGTTCTAGGGATTGCCTTTTTCATCCCACCGCTTGAATATTGAACAACAAGCACCTATAAGGACCTACTGTTTTATCAACATCTACCTCTCATTTTTCATTAGCAACGATTATAGGAAAGGTGAGCATCATTTAAAGTAGGAGTAAGGTAGCAAAATTCACCTGTTTAGAAGCACAAACAATGAACAAGAATTAATTAAACCCCAATAGGAAAACTGAATATTCTAATTGAAGGCTTAAATGAGGCAGGAGCTTGTGTTTACAATCACGTTCCAGTGTTGCATTTAGCAAATGCTAACAGGGAATCAGTGACATAGGAGTAAGACAACATTAGTGAGGAGAAAAAGCTCCTATGGAAGAAAAAAAAAAGAAGAAAAGATTCCAGAAAGCTGAAGTATTTGTAGCAATTAAAAATAAACTAGTGAGATGAGAAGCATGCCAGTCACCACTGCTGCTCTGGAGCTCACCCCTGCGCTCCAGAGCAGCCCTGCCCCAGCCCCCGAGGCAGCCGGCCGTGTGCTCCTGCTCAGTCCTGCTTTCTGCAAGCAGCAAGAAATCCCAGAGAAACTGTGACTGGGCAATAACGAGAGCGGCTGGGAAGATGGCACTGAATTAGGTAAGAAGCCCAGACACATTACAAACGGAAGTGGAGAACTGGTGTAAGTAATCTTCAGTGAATCACCAAATGGAGCAACCATGGAAAAAGAGTTTATTATCTGATAGTTACAAGTGTTGGGGAGGGGCTGGATCACCAGAGGACATCTGCGCAGTGTTTTCATCAGCCTAATTGTGCCAACATTAACATTAGCCAACAGGAACTGAGCTCAGTGCGTTAAATAAACTTGCCAGTATTAACCTGTTAAAACTCTCTGAGTGCTCGACGGAGCCAAGTCCTTCTTCAGCCCACCTGGAGCGGCATATGGCACCACCAACCAGATTAATCCTTTTAATCCGTATATTGTGGCAGCTTGTAATGAGATACAGAGTTTTCCACTGTTTCTAATTCAGCTGTCGTCAGTAATGGTTTTCAGTCCCTTATGCAGGGCTTTTCTGACGTTATTCCAGTTACTGTTGTGACTTCATTTCCTCGTAGACTTGTGCTGACCATTGTGATTGGCAAATTGGCCGCTAATGGCAGTGTCTAAGGCTGAGCAGGTCCCAGAAGTGAGGCAGGCTGTCCAGCATGAGGGCTCCAGGTTAGGACACAAGGAGCAGGACACCAGCAGATGAAACTCCGGAGACTTCTTCCAGCGACGGCTCCATGTAGACTGTCACTGCTCGCAGGAGACCCGTGGATCTCCGTGTCTGTTGTTACGTGTATCTAAAGGTGCACCCTTTGGCTTGGTCTACCAACCCTCCTGTGAACATGTGCTCACAGGCAGCAGAGAATGGAATTAGGTTTTTCTGGACCTATAATTTTTCTTTCTTTAATTGTTGGTCTATAATAAAGGAAGAAGAGGTCATTCTTTTAATGGCAAATCCCAGAGCTCTGCTGTAAGGTGGGGTCAAAGAAGAAAATGGGGCTCCTCTGAAGCAGAGAAATTGTTCTCCCATGCCACGTCTACCTGCTAAAATGGAGTTCAGCCCCACATCATTCACAGGGGAAGCTTCAGGTCTGAGCACCAGCTTGGACAGACTTAGTCGTCTGAGATGTGAAGTAGAGAAGGAAGTCGACAAGGAGGAGAAGCAAATATTGAATCCGGCTTCACTGTCCTTCCCAGAGAAACAGCTTTCTCCTCTGTGGCCAGGACTGGCACAAGCAACTTCCTCCCCGAGTCTTGGTTTTCTTGGCAAAAGCTGTTTATTTTATTGCGTAATTTTTCTCCCGACGGGTCCAATCCCTGACTTGTTTCAAAAGTATTTGGCAGTCTCTTTCTCGTCACCCTTTTGGTTGCCTCTGTGTTGTGGGGCTGCTCGTGGGGTGATGCACTGCTGCTGGGTGACATTTGCCGACACATCACTGACAGGAACAGAGAGCCACAGTGATTTCCTGAGGTGAAACTTCCCGCTAATCTGTGTGTGTCTGTGTTTATGAATGTGTTGTTTCTTATTTTTCTTTGGCTTTCATGTGATGTCCCAGCTGTACAAATTACATCACCACCACCCTGATATAAATTCCAGTTACTCACAGTCCAGACAGCCCTGCTGCTCCCATGTCAGAGCTGGAGCTGAGGAGCTTCTAATGGTCTCACCCAGATTTGGATACTTGATCCAGGCCCATCACCTCTTGAAATCAAGGATTATCTCAATAGATAATTTTATAAAACAGTAAGAACACATGAAGCAGAAGCAGCTGAGCTGTAGTTGCAGGCGACAAGTTTCAGAGTTAATTTAATCCCTTTCAGCGAGCCTTTTAGATACAATTTTCACTTTCCTTGAAAAATGTTCCTGTAAAGGATGTGTTTTATTCTTGGCTTGACCTGGACTCTGATGAAAGAAGGGTGGTGTTATGGGAGGCCGAGATCACGTAACGAGGGGCTGAAGCAAAGATATTTTACATTGTCTGGCATTCAGCGAAATGCGGTGAACAAAAGGAGTACGAACGCCGGTTGCTCTAGGTGAGCTGTGCCGCTGAGCTGATGAGCTCTCCTGTAGACTGGCTTCCATAGCAGCTAACCTATAAAAAGACTTTAAATGGGAAGAAGAACTCAGTTCTCAGTGGGAAAATAAGAGGTCCCTTTCTGAACTCGATTCACTGGAAGGGCCTATATTTAAATGAGAAATCGCCATTATTTTATATTTATGTATAACGTGTGTTATGTGTCTTTAATTTATACAATATCTAATATTGGGGAGAATGGTAAAAACAATGAGGTTTTATTTTTTAATATTTGTAACACAACACTTAATAGGATTGATAAACCCCAACGAGGTTCCAATCCTCTGCCCCTTTGCCCCAAGTTTCTTCCCGTCCAGCCCCACTGATCCAAACCAGTGACCTTTTCCCACACCCCATAGTGCTCCCACCCTGCCCCACATCTCCTCTTGCGTCTCCCTCGGAACCCACTCAAGCGCTGCCTGAGCTGCCCGGAGCCCCCTGCCCTTCCTGCCCACCTCCTGCCCTGGTTGCCAGTTTGCCAACAGCCACCGCAGCTGGCTGTGCCGCTCGCCTCGGCCACAAACCTGAGGAGCCCCTGCGAGACACGAGGATGGAATCACACAGAAATGAGAAACCACCTCCTTGCTGGGAGATTCATGCAAATAAGGTGTATTAGGAAAGCCACAACAGAGTCGCTCCAGGTTTGCGTTGTTTCAGCACGGCATGGCAGCAGTATTTTGAATTTCTACAAAACTGGTGGGTGTTAAAGAAGACACTGAGTTGGTGGCTAAAAGTGGTGGATGAAAAAGAGAAAAGAAGGAACAGCAGTACATTACCATGATGTAAAAAACTATTGCCAGAAAAATTATTGACTGGGCTAGTACTAAAGAGCACTGAACCACTGACTGACAGAAAGGATAAGCTTGGGCACGCTGTAAGATAAAATGTGATGCGTATGGGGAGTTATCTTCATAGTTCCACCGTCACTAACTGCACAGACAACACACTACGACACCACTAACCCCCCATATCTTATCTTCAGTTCTGCCGTCCCATGCAAAGCTCTCTGGGTGTAGTGTGCGTCATGAAGAAAAATGACCACCATCATCATCATAATAAACTTATTAAAATACAGTAATATATTAAAATAATACCTTTTTTTTTTTTCATGTACAGTTTGGTACAGAATTAGGAAATTCAAGTGAGATGTTCAAGCCTGCCAGTGAGCTGGTGGTAAGAAGCTGAGGGCTAAAAAGTGCCTTGGATAAAACTCTGAACTGCATTTCATTGCATTATTCCAGGAACCAAGGCAGGCTGGGAGGAAGCTGCAAAAATCAGGAAGGGCAATCTGCAAGTTAACAAGATGCTGGTGAATGAGAGCTTTCCACAGCCATGCTCATTTATAACGACAGTTTCATGTTTTTATTGTCTGTAGAGGTACAATGCTTTTTCTATGGAGACAGCCTGGAACCAGAAGCCCAGAGAACAGCAAACCACGTGAAGTAATGGCACTGACTGTTCGGAGTACAAATGACATTTTGGCTTTGGCTGCAGATCAGATTGTGGGTAGGAGTTCAGGTCATTTCTCTTTCTGTCCAGATGAGTCTTTCATTTCTAGCTAGCTGTTGGCCTTGCCATTCCCTTCCAAGAGCTGCTAATACAGCAATGTCTTCCGTGGCGTATTTTAGACTCCCTGTCATTACTGCCTCTGCAGTTTGTCACTTGCAGTCCATTGCTCCCCTTTTTGCCTTTCCCATTCTGAGAGACTTTTCAGAACGGAAACAAAGTGCTGGGTTCCAAATCCATTTTCTTACAGACAGCTCGTCACGGTAAGATACAGAGTGTCATGATTGTCATCCGTTTCTACTGAGTATTATAGAAACCCAGCATTTCTCTGAACGCTCATTCCTCAGACCCACTTTGTCTACCCAACATAATAACACAACAGAAGTCTTGAAACCCTGGAATGCCATTATGGCAACGGCACTTTTAATTAAGAAGAGAGTTCAGTACTGCATGAGTAGAAAAAAGGAAAAGGCTGGTTTCTTAATTCCATATGTGGTGTGGAATATTGACTCATGAGTTTAGGCCAATAAACTTTCAAGTTTTGCAAGTAGAACTCTTACTATTTCATTTACCCTTTATGATCCTATAAATGGAAATATCATAAAGGTAATATTCAAAACAAAGATGTTACAAAAAAGCATGAAGCAAGTACAGATTTTTTTTAATGCTCTTAATTAGAGTCATAAAATATCAGAGTAGAAAATTTCCATTTGAATGACTCACGTTATTAAGTACAGGGGTGTATGTTCCCATGGCTCAGCAACCTCAGCAAATATATCATTAGTGGTCCACAGAGAGAGAGAATTCTGGATAGTTTGGTGTTAGTGTTCTTATATGCAGCAGCCTAACACACCAATGGTTTAACTGCCATTATTTTTCCATAAATGTTGATGTTGTCCCTGCCAGAGTATGTAGTGTGATCAGAGACACAAGGGGAAGCGATTCACGTGATTGTTCATGATTCACATTAAGACTGGCCTTACAGTTAAAATCTAGGCCACGTTATGGAAGGCTAAAAACCGTGAATATAATACATATTCTGTAACGGGCAACCCAGAATCCTTTCCATGAAACTATATATTAGAATCATGTCATATTTTCCTGCTTTTTAATATAATATGAAACTACAATAGGAGAAAAAGTAAAAGATGTTGGGTCTCAGAACTTTTCCTGTTCTGGAAGAGGCTAACAGTGTACAGCACAACTTAAGCCAAGGCATTAGTTGTTTATGGGATCTCAGAAGAATGAATACGTGGACCTGTGCAAAGTGCTAATTAGTGACTACCCATATCTACAGGTATTGTGGTTGCAGTCAATTGATCTGTTGATCTGAGTATTGATCTTCAGGGCTTGGTCCTAATCTACTTAAATATTAATGGCCTCATCATATCATTGTCCCTCAGCTGAAATACCTGGTGAGGCTGATGCTTCACACTGCCAGTAAGTTGTTAATATAAGCATTCAGACATGCACTTACATGCTATAGGAAAATACTACACAATAAGACCAGAGATCCTGCTCTCCAGCAGTAGCCATGAGTGCTTTAGTAAGCCTTGTTGGCCCTGACCAGCCCCACCTGGGACCACCACCCACAGCAGCTCTATTTAAGCTCAGCCTGGGGCCTCCAGCCTCTGCTTGAGCTGTGTTGGAGGGAGGGGGGTGTCTTAGTCTCCAGGTTAACAAGGCCTCTACCTGTTTGTAGTGCTTGGTCTGGATATCAACCTGCAGACTGATCTCCTGATTTGATTTCATTCTTGTTTTGCTGCTGTGGACACTCCTGGCATCTGCTGGACCTGATCTTAGCCCTGACACATGGATTGACTTCTTGACCTTGAACCTGTCTCATCATGATTATGTTTTCTTATGGTCTGGACTCTTGGTTGAACCTGCCCTACTCACCTTGCTCAGGTACGGTGGGAATGGGCTGTGGCTGGAGAGGTGCCCTTGTCTTGCTGGCCATGTTATCCCCTCGGTGTCCAACCTTAAGGAGCAGTAGGTCCTTGTGTCTCCCTGAAGAGTAGTCAAAACCAAATTGTAATAGTAGAGTGTAAGCGTAGTTGAGTGAGCACAGGCTGATGGTGAAGTGATATTTCCCCAAAATGTTCCTTTAATATCTGACCACTTGCAGCTCAGTGAATCTGGAGTTGGTACCTTCATAGTTAATAACTGTTAATGGATTTCCCTTATTTGAATTTCTGAAGCCTTCCCTTGAATTCATGTAAACACTGAACATCCACAATGTCTTGTAGCAAGGAGTTTAATGACCTATGATGTGAGGAACAACATCCTTCTTGTTTTGAACCTCGTATCTGCTAACTCTGTATGACATCCATCACATCTGGAAGTGATATGATAACATGAACAATCAGTTCTTACTTGTCTTCTGCATGTCATCTGGCACTGTAGAATTCCGCTGTAATCCTTAGTCATCTTTGGGGGCTGAAGAGCTGTAGTGTACTTGTTGTTCCATGTTTACATATGTAAATGGATGTAGGCACAATCATTTGCACTTGTGCCCCTCTATTTCTTAGTACTGAGTTCAATTAGGAGATGAGGGGTACCTAAGAACTTCTGCCTCCATGGTTTTACTGATTCGGTATCCAAAAGAATATACTTGTCCGTGTGGCTTAAAACTCCTGCAAGTTCTGTTAGGCAAATCAGAGAAGAGCGCCATCAGCATAACTGATTTACAGATGTCTTGGCAGCCCTGCCAAGTAGCGTTTGGGGAAGCACCTGTTTCTCCCCAGTCAATAGGGCTGCTCTGTTGAGATGCATTGTCCCTTTCTGCTGCTACTATGTAAGGCAAAATAATTTAAAGAAGGAATAGTACAAAGTTTTTAAGTATTAATAATTGATCTGTAAAATATAGAATCATTATTTTTGCTAGCAATTGGTTCCTGGTCTCTACAAAGTCTAAGCAGAAGAACATGAGGGTATGCAATTAAAGCTAAAAAGGGTATAGGCTGTCTCTGACAACACAAGCTCAAGTACAGCTCTTCCTTGGTGTTCCCATACGTATACCAAGGTCAGCTTTTGGAGAATGCAGCACAGCCCAGAATTTCCAGTTGGATACCTAATTGGTTGAAAAAGTTATTGTATTGGGAGCTGCTCTATGCTCAGCTCTTTCTGGAGCTTGTCCTACGGGATGAAGAATGGCAGTGTAATTTGTGCATCCCAAACTGTTCCACCCCCACACATGCAGAGGGAAGGAGGCGATGGGAGACGGGTTAGCAATCAGTAGTGTGCTCCCGGTGGGGACAAACAAAGCTTTTCCTGCTGGCACAGGACAAGGAGAGGCAGTGCATAGCTCTGTCAACCTGGGAAGCTTGTGTGTCATACGAAATATTCACTAACATTCCCATTCCACTGGAGAATAAAATAGAGCCTCCCTGACTTAGGAAAGAACTTTCAGGCAGCTGTAGATTTGAGTTTGTGTCTGAGCAGTGTCACAGCAGCTCAACAGAGCTCAGTTTGAGGCTGCTGAAAGACCCTTTTTTCAAAGTTAGCTTATAGCTGTGTAGGTTCAAATCACTGCTTCAGCTTCATCTCCCTGTCAGTGATGACCTGCACCTCCTAAAAGGAATGGGACCTCTCACCCTGCTCTGCTACTGACTGTCTGCTGTTGCCAAGCTCAGACTATTAGCCTGTCCTCACTAATGAGGCCCTTCAGAGAAAAGAGAAGAACACACACTTACTGCTGGCGTGAAACAACTGCAATGTGACAATAACTGCTTCCTGACTCCGGTGACCATAGCTGATGCTGAGGTATTCTGCAGGACAATAATCTTACGGTATGGAAGAACCATTGGTTGCTTCTGCATCTGGTGTACATCCATCTCCTAGCCAAGCTAAAACTAAGTGTTGTGCCCCACTACTACCCTGGCAGTACGTTGGTGGTTGGAGCCATGTCATGGTGCTGGAAGTGAGTTCCTGTTTCTTGTTAGTTAATAGTATTGTTTTTGCTTTGTTATTAGCTACCATAAGCAAAACTGCATCCATGGAAACATAGCCATCTATTCCTGAACTTCAAAAAATAGGAATGATTAATTTCATCTTTTTTCTTCAGTTTTCATATTTTCAAAGCTTACACAAGCAAATGTGGGCATGTTCTGACAACTAATCAGCTGAGTCAGAGGTCCTCAAAGGAGCTTGTAATGAAGTGCCAGGAAGGATCTTCCTCTTTCACATTTAAGTTCTTATATCCGGAATGCAATCCACATTGCTCTGCACAGCAGCTTTGCCTTTTTGGGCTGTAACAAACAAATCCAAGCAATTGTTTCAAAGGAGGTGCTTTTCCTATTGCCTTTGACAGTTGAAAAAAGAGGTACCTGTGTTTTCACTTGCTGGAGTACCCGGGTGTGTAAGTCATGCAAGTCTGATGCCGTGACACTTTCCCCCATGGAGGGTGCTACCGGTCTGTTTATATGGTCCCTACACATACACCAGCTCAATACATTTGTCTTATTTTAGAGTAACAAATGAGCTCAAGGATCAACCAGTTCATGTTGGGAATAGGAAGTGAATACATACTGATGGGTCATAGCCTGGTTCCCCAAATTACATCCTCCTCCTGGGCTCCTTGGCTGCAAATCAGGCGGAGACATGTCATATTTCCTTGCAAAGGCTCGGCTGCTGTGCCATTGTATCAGGAAAATAAGGTTAATGACCTTTCCAAATGAAGGACTTCTTCAGGAGACCTATATTTAGGGTGCAAAACGTGGATTCACACTTCCAAACGCTCTAATACAACAATGGCTGAAAGTGCCAGCAAAACTGAGAGTAATACTGCAAGCATCTACAGACCAATTTGAAGCACACACTTTCTTGTTTTCAGGCTTAAAGATCTGCATCCCTGAGTAACTTATGATTCTGGAAATATGTAGATTAAATCTGGGCTCAGCCAGGGTCTGCACTTCCTGGACCTGAATAAGGTGAAAGACAGTAAGAGCAAGGTCATCACTTGGCTCAACAGGCTTACACAGTTCCTTACAGCCTTTATCATCCACGCCTCCTTATCTTGCTCCATCTGCTCCATTCCAGTGATATTTTTAGCATGCATTCACTGTACAGTTTTTTTCCAGTCTGGCTGCCTGACCCTTTGGTCTCCTAACAATGCAGCTGCAATGGAAGTGGTGCATGAGCGAAGGCTGCCAGTGCAGTGGGATTTTTTCCAGATCCCAGAATAACCCCCAAATTTGACCAATCCTGCCCCCTTGGAGCTGTTTTTTTATCGAGTCAAGCTGGGAGGTTTTCTCCATAAGGTTCTGTTAACCTATAAATGGCTGCAGCTCAGCTTTGAAGTTAACACTTCATTAAGATTAATTGGGGAAGTTCACACCTCTGCTGGGAGTTTGTCTAGCAGAAGTCGGCTGATTTACACACTGATTTACACACTTTACTGCTTTGTAGCAGTAAAAGCAAGGGCAGTGACTGGCTCAAAGAACAGTGTGAGAGCTGAAAAATGACCCTTCTTCCACAGGCTGGGCTCCTCCTGAACTTAAAGAAGTGAATGATGCTGATGACAACTGTCTTGAACTTGCAGTACAGTTTCAGGTACCAATCTCGGGGCAGACGTGACTGGGGGCTATGTGGTTGAACCTTGTTACTGACGGTGGGTAAACAAAGAAGTAATTTTTTCCATTTAGCTACTGCTGCCGGGTATGAGCTGGACATTATTCACAGCGAGGAGGAGAAGGGAAGCAGGGCTGGCTCCTGCTGACACACAGGCTGTGTCCGGTGCACTGTGTCCATGGGAGAGGTCTCCAGGAGGATGCGGTGGGAGGAGGAGAGCTGCGTAATTCTCTCTTCCCCTTGTGTCAGGGCACATGATGGGAAAGAAGAACCTGTAACGTGTCAGGTCCATCAGGACCAGGAAAGCTGATGCCCTTTTAGCCTCTGGTCTTGTCAGTTAGTTTTACAGTTGGACTTGATGATTTTAAAGGCCTTTTCTGATCTAAGTGATTCTATGGTTCTTCTAGGTGTCTTTGAACCTGTGATGCTTGCAACAAGCAGAGATCAAAATCGGAAACATATCAAGTATGGATTAAATCTCTTCTATGGAGAAAGCTTTTGAAAAGCCTTACCCATCAATGTGCTTTATTTATGGGGACAAAAAGGAGAAACTCCCCTCTGTGTCAACATCCTTCTAGAAAAGGAGCACAAACTCAATCATGACACTTGGGAAGGAAAATGGGCTGAAATATCTAGCTGCTCTGTCCTCCCTGGCCCTGCCGTTGCCAGCTGCCCCTTGCCAGAATCCTGCTGCGCAGTTTGGTGTAATGTCTCGATGCAAATACCTGATGGTCCCGGCTGATGTGCCAGAGCTCGGGCTGTGCAGTGCAGCCAGGAAAAGCAGCAGCCGTCAGCAGCAAGGTAGAGCAAGTCCTTGTGGTTTCCTCAGCTCTCTCTTTCTCCTTGTGGTGATTCTCTTGGATCAGTAAATCGTCAGTGGTTGTCTGAGGTCAAATGGTCATTTCTTGAGGATTTCTAGGTAGCAGACAATCACAGCTGGGATGATCCCAGGTAAAAGAGCCTCAAACAAATAGATGCTTCATCTATACGTTATCTCATAGGTAGTGAGCTGTATGCCTCTGGGATACACCTGATTAACTGACAGTGTTTGTCCTTAGGACAGACGGCTGTGAGTAATGTCTTAAATCACCAGTGTTTCTGACAGAGCCCTCCTGCAGAACAGCACAGTGCTAATGATGTTTATACGCGCACTTGGGAAAAGCTGTGTGATGAAGCCCTTCTCCTTAGCCAAAGTATGGAGAAACAGTATATCAAAGAGAAAACAGTCTGCCGTTTTGATATACTGTTATGTATGGTATAATAAATGTCAGATCTCGGAGCGTGTCAGAGTTCATATTCAGAACAGTCCTTGCCCATAACCAATTTTCATTCTCAAGAGCAGACGAGTTGTAAAGTCCTGTACAACAACGCAACCACAGCTGAAGTGGTTCAAGTGAACTCTCCAATCTAGCCCTGATTACCTCCCACAGCAATGACAGCACGGTGCTTTCCACAATATCTGCTCAGCATTTTGAAAGGGTTATGATTAGCTGTGATACGACGAAATAAACAATGGTGTGTAGTGTTTGCACGACGGTTTTCATACCTACCGCTTTGTGCGAGATAATCTTGTGGCCTCAAGCTAGGAGAAACATCCCTTGTAGCACAGTCAGCTTCTTTGATACATCTTTATCTTACTTTTTACTGTGTTTATTGCTGGCAGAAAACAAGAGTAAATGTATAGATAAACTGCAGGGTCTTATCATCTTGGCTAGAGGGGTAATCCTGGCTCCATTCATGTAAACAGCTAAATTCCTTCTGATTCCATTTGGACCAGGGTTTCATCTCTGAGTACTTTTTTCCCCTCTGTTTGCAGTCCTTGGAGGAATTACAGGCTGCTGTCTAGCACCTGCATTCCACCCGGCACAGGGATTGCAGCTGAAGGCTCAGCAGTGAGTGCAAGAACTATCCTCCTTTCGAACTTTCAGGTCTTTAGGCGTTGCTGGGGCAGGGAGGTGTAGGGGGATCCTTGCATCAGGGCCTGCAAACCCATCAGGCACTGGAAGGAGCATTCTAGAACATCTTCCTTTTAGATTCCATGGTGAAAACGGTCTGTAGGACTGGTTAGTGGTGATCCTATCGGGGCAACATCAGAGACACTTCTGCTTAACATACTTGAAAAGTCTCTTTCTGTGCCTTCTGTTCAGTGGGCAGCAACACATTTTACTCCAAAAAGTTCCTTCTGTTTAGGGGACTACAGCAGAACTCAGAAATATTGCAGACAAGTTGATTACCCACTCGAAGATCAGACAAGAGGGAAATGTACTGCTTAACTGACATGCTGGGTTGTCCCAACAGTCTTTATTCTAAGAGAGTTTTTCATATTTCCAAATGTAAAACCCTAAAACACTGGTGAAGGAGGCTAGGATTTTTTTGGCTTAATCAACTAACCTGAAAAGGTATGTCTGTGGAATCAGTCAGGAAAGTAGCAAAATTCCTGGTTGTAGCTCTTGGAAATTGTTGGAGAAGCAAAGCCAGGCTATTTCGATAGAGGTTGTGTTATCAGAAATGGTCTGGAAGGAGCGTGTGAAGATCTGGGGTTGATTTATTCTAGTACCTAGAGTTTGAGTTCAAATCCAAATCGGGATTAAAAAGGACTAGAGTATTCAGCAATTGGCTTGGAGTGATTGAAACAGTGAGAGATCTAGCTGGCTTTGGTGATAGGCCAGGTTTTTAAATCACCTTGATTTTCACACACCTCCTCTTACAGATAATCGAAGCCATATTGTCTTACATAGACATGGCATAAATTTTTATTGGTAACATGTCTCTATAATGAGGAGTTACATGTTTCCCTATAACTGAGACAAAGAAGCTCCTTTTTTTTCCATTACAGTGAGAGATCTAGCTGGCTTTGGTGATAGGCCAGGTTTTTAAATCACCTTGATTTTCACACACCTCCTCTTACAGATAATCGAAGCCATATTGTCTTACATAGACATGGCATAAATTTTTATTGGTAACATGTCTCTATAATGAGGAGTTACATGTTTCCCTATAACTGAGACAAAGAAGCTCCTTTTTTTTCCATTCCTGACATCTTCCTTCCAGCTCCTGTCAAACAATCTGGGCCTAATTTGAATTCCAGTGCTGAGGGATAACCTGGTATTTTGCTTACCTTAGTGAATGAAAGGTTAAATCTGTACATCTAAGTTATATACTGCATGCTAGTTTGTTAAAGGCATTTTACCACACAGCTGGCGAGGGATTTTCAAAAATACAAGAGAGGCCTGTATGTTATTTGTTTTAACTTTTCCTTTCAACTATTTTTTTTATTAAGCTCCCAGATGACTGCACGCTCCTGAATACAGCAATCTGTTTAATCTAGTTTTAGCCTTCCTTTTCCTGTTTTGCTGTTTACTTTTCATTCCATGCCAGTAGCTATTGAGGCAATACTGTGGGTCCATTATTTCTTTCAGGCGTCCTGGAATATATGTGTTGGCTTTGCTCTATGTGTGCATGCATGAGAGAGAAGGAATAAACATACATGTGGCCAATTAGTTATACACTTAAATTAATGAGGAGCAATCTATGAATCTCCCTTTTCTGAGAATTTGGAAATACTGAGAACATTTGCCATGCAGCCTTCAAAAACTTCAGAAACAGCTATAAGGTCACAGTCTAATACTCCCTTCTGTATAGTCATGTCTTTTCTAAAAATATTTCCCAACTTAATCTTCAGTATATGGAACAGGAGGGCAGAAAGGGAACGGCAGTGTTTACGACCAAAGTGCAAAGATGAGGAAGAAATTTAAATCCACACAAAAGCGAATCTTTTGATCTCTGCTTCATTTTCCTCATTAGGAACTTAACAGTACTAGCAGTTATGTTTTAACTAAACACTGAGTTTATGGACCCATGTCTCTGCCTACAGATAAGGGAAGGTCAAGAGGAACTAAGCTAATGCTGTCTTTGCTTTTGCAGTCTTTCCTTGAGTTGGGACACCCAAACAAGTCAGTGGGAGTCTAAGCAGCACCAGTGATTTGGGTGTGTTGCTCCTTGCAGTAGGTAGAATATGGTCACAGATGCCAGCTCTGGATATACACAGTCCTGATAGGAAAGAGAGGTAATATGGCAGGTAAAAGGGCTTCCAGGATCCATGAGACTGGAAAGAAAATAGCACAGTAAAAGGAAGAACAGCACAATTAACCCAGCTAGCAGAGTTTGGAAGGAAGGGTGAAAACAGGTTTTTGTGTGTGTCCTATAGTTTGGGTTCTTAAATGGTGAAAAACACTTAAGAGCCAGAAAAGCTGAAAATCAAAGGAGGAGGGAAGCCTAGGAGGTTGTGTCTGCTCTGTAGGAAAGCTCCTCTGTAAAACTACCCTCTGGAGCAGGGAGAAGAAACTCTTCTTTCCAGCAAGGTTTCTACCTCTGATTCCACAAAATAGAAATGAAGGAAAGATTCAATTTTGCCCACCTCTTTGCCTTCACAAATAAACTTACTGACTCTTGCCCATCAAAGTAGTTCATTGTCCAATCGATAAACACATCTATCTGATAACTCTCTGAAGTGGTCACATCGTCTTCATCACACTGCCACTGTCCTGGCTCTGGACTTGCTCTGTCTTCCGTAAATCCTGACAGAGATAGCGAGCTGAGCTTGCACGGTATGTCCTGACAGCCTACCGGTCCCCAAGGGATGCCTTGAAGGGTCATTGCAAAACTCTGACCTGTCATATTTCATCTTCCAGGTGGGATGATGAAAGTCCTCAGACAACCCATGTGCACCAGGAAGAAATTTAGGGATGTAATGAGGAAGTTGAAAGACCAGAGGTCCCAAAGAAGAAGTAAAATGTGACCTAATCTGCAACTACCACTGATACTATCTGAGGAAAATAAATCTTCCTCTTTCATTCTGTGCTTTGTAAGAAAGCACAGAAAAATAATGTAGCCAGTTTCTACCCTCCCTGAAACTGAGACATGTAAACAAATATCTTGGTACCGGACACTAAGGGAACTTGCGTTAGGGCCATACCTGGAGGAAAACAGCTCAGCAGATGTGTATCGGAGAAGTAAGGCATGTCCCTTCTCACTGTTGGTCATTTGTAATTTAAGCTCTACGTACACAACTAATTCTGAACTAGTTCCAAAAATCAAAGGAAAAGAAACAAATAATAGTTCCTGAGAAGTCAGTACGCTGGCTCTGACTGACATTGGCTACGAACATGCCTGGGTGAACAGCACTGACCAGAATCTGGAGCTTAAGCACAGATAGGTCATTTCAAACAGTCCTGAAGTTAAGCAACACTCTTCACCCCAGGGAGGCCTCCCAAACACTTCCATCATTCCACATGCGCTTTCTTTCAAAGGTTTTGGCTGTTCTCAGTGGTTTTACTTCATGTTTACTCCTTTTGAAGGTTTTTGGGATGTTTAGGGAAGCTGATGTATTAATTTTCTCAGATGTTTTTGAGTTCTGAAAAGCTTTCACCTGCAAAGGATTTATCCTGATGAGGAATTAATTCCAGCTTTATTTGCAGAAGAGAGAACTGTATACAAAGTGAAGGATGCTCGGCTTCTCGGGCGCTAACGTGAGCAGTTCTGAATGGAGATCTGTTAGGGTGTTTGGGATATTTGCATGTCAACATGCAGAAAAAGCAAGCAAATGCAAATGAATGTTCCTGAAAACAGCAAATATTTCTTTTACATACCCTAAAAAGACTTAGTTGTAAGAATCGTGATAGCAAGACACAGAAGTACTAAACTTCCAGAGCAGATGATTGGAACTGGCTGGCTCACAGCAGTGGGATCAGGACCCTTTCCTCCTGGGTCACAGCTGCACCCCAGGGCAGCTGGCTGTGGCACCCCTCTGTCACCAGTCGGTGCTACCATCGGCTTACCAGGTGCAGAATGGTTCAAAAATATGTAATAAGACAGCATAAAATAGCTGCACCATTGATGTTCCCAGAAGAGATTCTTATTTATACTGATTGTTGATCTATGGGGTAGAGTTTGGGAGCAGGGTGCATAATGGACAGATGGAGAATTTGCCAAGTAGCAGGATAAAGCAATTGAGCAGAGGGCTAACAGGCAGCAGAGGAACTAGCAGTATTCCCAAAAAAGGACAAATAATGGATAGGGGCAGCAAAGACAATGAAGATGGTGAAGCCCTGGAAGAGGTTGCCCAGAAAGGTGGTAGATGCCCCATCCCTGGAAACATTCGGGGTCAGGATGGACAGGGCTCTGAACAACCTGATCTAGTTGAAGATGTCCCTTATTATTACAGGGGAGGTTGGACCAGATGACCTTTAAAGGTCCTTTCCAACCCAAACCAGCCTATGAAGTACACAAAATACATAACTTTTGCTGTGTTAAGAGAGCAACTATTTATACTTACTGTCTACCTAGAAGCTAGACCCCTATGACCAGATTCTTTTTGCTTAGACTCCCCTGAGATCCCTAGCTTAGTGGTTTATTTTAGCTGCATCTCATCATCCAGAAGCATTTAAGCTTTAGAAAACTCCTTTAGGTGGAATTTGGGCTGCATAAATCTGAGGGCAGGAACCCTTCCTGAACCCCACAGTGTGTGGTTTGTGCACGTATGCGTGTAAGTGCATGCATGCGCTCATCAGGGAAGCAAAAAGAAGGAACTGAGGCAGCAGCCACATGACTGAGGGTGTGTGTGAGATTGGTAATATAACCCCAGTGCTGCTGGATTATCAGCAGGTTTGGATCTTCATTCTGCAGCAGATGGGCTACCTCCCAACAGAAAATGCTGCAGGCAACATTTGTGCTTAGTAGTCGATTATCCATGGGAGCAGGTAAGGGATTAGTGACCAGGTAGGGTTTCATGTCTGTCAATGGGGTGAACTCTGTAGCTGCTCAGAAACATGAAGCAAGAGAGGAAATAATACAGCTTTTTGTGTTATAAACCACAAGTCCCTTGGGTTTGAACTGAAGGAGAATTGTCTCCCTTTGGTGGAATTCGGTGTATGACATGTGCCTGGACGGGATGTGGTTCAGAGTCATGTTGCTGCATGCACTTGGCAGCAAGGCTGGCTTAATGTGTAGCTGTCCTCCTCTTCATCCATGCCTCCTCAGTACAGCAGCCCACCACCCCTGCCTTTGTGCCACTGCTGCTCGTGCCGCCTGAAAGCAGTCATAGAGATACCCACTTGGAAAAGAAAAAATTAAGAAAACACTTGTAGAAATGCTGGGTTTTTTCAGCCAGATGAATTTCCCAACCCAATGCACAGCATCCATGCAAAGCCCAGGAGGACCAGCACAGAGGTACCAGCTAGCAGTGAGGGGCAGGGATAGCTCAGGTCTGACCTGCTGCCCCAGGCTTTGCATCATGAACCTACAGCTGGAGCTGCAGTGTGGGGAACAAAGCTCAGCCTAACCCAGTTTGTGTCCTGAAGCATGCAGAAATACCACAGGTTTAGCTGGTTTTCACCTCTGCCTTTGTATTAAGGGGCATGAATGTAGGTTTGCATCTTTCACCCAAAGAAACCTTATTAAGCAGCTTGTTTCTGCCAATGTAATTAATCAGGGGATGGCAAAAAATGGCTTTGCTTCATCCCAGATTTCAAACCCCATTCGTCTGCTCTTCCCTGGCCTGTCGAGACTCCCACATGCTGTGTGTTCTGGGCAGCGTATGGTCTCTTATTTTTAGCTATAGGTGATAGAAACACAGCTTCTTTAAAGAAATCACCGGAAAATGTTGCAGTCTTTGAAAGCAATCAGGTGTTAACAAGCTTATCTTAAAGTTTACCTGCTATAAATTTCTTATGCTCTCACCTTCTTAGCTTTCATTCTCTTAACCTATGTTCAAAGTGAAAAAACACCTGATTTCTTAATTGATTTACCACAAAAAAATTTTAAAATGTACTTTCTTTTTCCTCTTCTCCAGCAATACTTTTGGGTTCTTTAAAATGTGACATTTGCATCAGCTCACTTTAAATGTGTTTTCTCCATCCCCTGATTAACATAATTGAGTTTTTTAAGTTTTGGATTGGACATATAATTTCCGGATTCCAAGAGCTTTCTCTTTTAAGTTCAGCAAATTATGTTTAAAATACTCAGGTGCCATTTTTTAATTACTAAAGTGGAGTCACAAAGTCAATCAATGAATGGAACTGAGCAGTTTACAGGGTCAAGTTCAAGCTTGTAAAAAGAGAGTTATTAAGACTTAAAAAAAAAAATTTCCTCTGAAGCTCAAATCTTTCCCCAACAAGAATGACTGTAGCTCTTTTTGTCTTTCCATGTGTATCATTATGCAAGAAATGTGAAGTGAGATACAGGCATGTCTTGAGTATTTGTTGAAATTAACATTCTATGCATTACTGGATTTTCATTGTGCCAGACAGAACTCTACTTTTTCCAGATAACTCCCTCTTGGACCCTGATCCTGCATGCACTTACTTGATTATTCTGAATACTTCAGAGCACTCTTAATAACTCTCTCTTATAATGAACTGCCAAGTCTATTTTGAATATGTTAATCTCAACGTAAAGTTAAATATAATTATATGCCCCCAGTGCTCTGAAGGATTGATGCATTTTCGGGTTAATCTCTGAGGATTTTAGTGCCATTCAGAAGAAATTATCAATATCAGTTCAGTATTGCTTCCAAGCAGGTGCACAATTTCATGAGGAATTTGACTCCCATTACACAAATGGTGGGTTCCCTATATTTTAGTTACAGAAGAACCAAAACATGAGAGGACTAGGGGAGTGATGTGATGAGAATATATGTATTTTTTGGACAGGGACAGGATTAAAAACTGCTGCTATATGAAACCAAATATTACGTGGTCTAAATTCTCCCTGCCAGTTCCAGTTTACTTCAAAAATTCTGATGGATTAACTCTGAACAGCAGATCAGGCACTGCCCATCACTTCCATCTCAACTGTACATTGAATCCCAGAGCAGATGCAGGGTTAGCGTAAAGGTGTCATGTTGACAGGAACTGTATCGTACACTCTGACAAATTCAGCAGACGTGCCCGCTCCGGGATAAATATGCTGTGAAGGAATCTGCAAGTGAAGTACATGGATCCAGTATTGCTGCTCACGTAACTGTGGCTTTACAACCTCGGCTGAGAAGAGATGCAGTCTGTGGTAAGGGAGACCATGGCTCTTGGGGCATCTTTGCCCTTTTCCAGTCCCATTCAGCAGCAAGCAGAGCTGGGAGAAACCAGAAGTTATAAACACGATGAACCACAGACTGTGGGACCCTCAAGGTGTTTGAATCTTGGACAGTAAAAAAGGATTGGTACTAAAATGGACCAGGGGAACAAAAGTGGATTGCTGAAGGCATGGGGAGAGAGACTGAGGCAGCCTGAAAAACATGTTGGGTGGCATGGGAATGCAGAGGAAGCTGGACTCCTGGGGAAATCTTGAGTAATCCCTTTGGGTCCCTCACTAGCATTTCCAAGTGTCTCTAACCAGACTGAAACACGTGTAACATTTCTTTTGGAGCTCACAAAGCATATTTATAAATACCCATCAGTTAACATAATCATTGTGTGGGTAATTATTCTATTTGCTTTCCCGACGCTTCAAGATTTGTTTAAATCACATGAATCTTCAAGGCTTAAAAGAAAAACAGGAGGAGAAACATGTAAAGAACCTGCCTGCCTTCTTATTTTAATATACCACAACCATTCCTCCAGCTCTGTGGTCAGCCATGGAGGGAGAGAGAAGCTCGTTTTTGACCTATCAGCCATCGGATGGCTCGGGACCTGCGCGGACACCGTTTCGCATCGCTGCGTGTGGCACCTCTGGTTTCCCGGGGTGCACGCGGGGAGGCAGGAGGCGAGACAGCAACGCGGCCCATATTGCCTCATTTGTAGCCGTTGTTCCTCCCTTAGCCAAAAATAATTCCAGGTTTTCTTAATCTTTCTGGCACGCTGCTAGATTTTCAGTTTGTTAAAAAAAAATGTTCAAGGTGGGTAGAATTTGGGTGTGATAGTGTGTGTGACTGAGCGTGTTGGAGAGGTTAAGCCTGGCTATTTATTGTAGATAAAAGAAGTAATAGAATTGCAAAATAAGCATTATTTTTTAAATCATTCTAGCCTGAGGCACAGCTAGCTGAAGAGACTTTTCCAAGGCTATACCAAAACATTTATATTCCAGACTCAATTATTTATCAATGTGAAATAGATACATTATCTCAGGCATCACTTTTTAAGTCTGGAGAAGTTAGCAACTTGGTAAATAGTTTTTAAAAGGAGACTGCTTTCCAAAGTAACACTTCCATGCAGTTTGGGGGAAGGTCTAGGAAAAGTCATTGATGGAGAAGAATCCAAGGTGAATGTTTTTTAAATTGTTCAATGCTTATTTTTGAGCTAATATATTGAAACTCAGTATTTTTTTTTTGTTAAGGCTCCCCAGCTGGCATAAAGGATCTTGGCTTATTGCAGAGATACAGAGCTTTTGAGGAGAGATCTGTCTGACTTCTGTGAAAATCATCACGCTTTTCCATGATGTTTGCAAAGAGGACTTGTGCGTGGGCACGGCTGGGTGTCTCTGTTCAAAAGCAGTGAGCCTTCTGCTTCCACACTGTCAGCCAGGGCATCGGAGATGCTCACTGATGGCTCAGAAAAAAGAGATTGTCTAGGTGTATTTCTGCTGCATTTGTGACTAAAAATACACTTGGCACAATTCTAAAAGGAGGAGGAAACCACAAGTGCACAGCAACAGTGGCCGAGGCTCCCCTGGATAAGAAGCATTGGGAGGAAGGCTGGAATGAGGGCTGTCTCTTCCCTAACCTCTCACTGGGATTTAGGGTAATTGTGTGATCTGGGGGCTGGAACTGCCATTCCAGCACCAAAGGGGTTTGATTATTTTGTGTTTTAAAGTTATCTGTGCATTCTCTGTATGCATTATGGAATTGCTGTAGGGTTTTTTTTGTTTACCTGGGAAAAATCAGACTCTTGAGCCACTGATGTAGCTTCCTAATCCCAGGCATGGAAACTCCTGAACGTCAACTAGCAATGTTATCTAAGTAGTCTTCTTTTTGGTTTTCACATGTGCTTTTAAAAATTACCTTTAGGGAAAATCAGTAATAATGATTGTTTAAAAAGCTTATATTTAACGCTTTGCTATTGCAGGGCAAACCTGCTGAGTCACTGGTAAGAGTTTAATTCCAAAGCTGGCAATGTTTCTCATCGATTGCCCTGTATACAGAAATTTCCATGTTGCATTGGTATGTAATTAACAGTAGATATGGCTGTTCTATTTAAAGGCTATGAAAAGAGGAAAAATCCTTCAAGTTGCACCCTGATTTAAAATGAACATGAATTTTTGACAATACACTGTTCGTAGCATGCAGTATGAAGATTTCCAGAGTGCAGGGAAAGGCTTTCATGATAACACTGGAGAAAGCAAAATGAAGAGCAGAAACTATTTATGAATTCACTAGAAACGTTGGAGGGAGCTAGGAATAAAACCCCCATGTACAGTGCTTCCATTAGGCAAGAAAAATAAATGTTTACTTACTGAAGCATTTATTTCTGAGTTGTCAGGTGGGGCTGCCCTTTACAGGAAAGCGAATAAATGACTGGCAAGGAAAAAGAAAAAATTCACTGGCAAAATAAATACTGTGAAAAGGAAGGAGATAGAGCACAGAGGAAAAGTGCTGTGATAGGAAAGGGCAACGGATCAGCCAAAGTTTGCTGGTATGTGCAGAAATGACAACATCTGATTTATTTTTTTTTACAGTGAGAAGACACTATTAAGCATATTTTAAGTCATTCCAAAAAAACCCACTTCCTCCTTTGTAGTTGTGGGGGTGTTTTTTGTTGGTGTCTTTTTTTTAACGGCAAGAAAGAAGATAAATTGCTCGTTGTAAAGAGTGCTGCAGGGGAAACACTGGGGATATAACCACCTAATTATGAATTTCCTGAATGTGCAACATGACCAGGAGCAACTGGACAGGATTAGTGCTGTATGTTTCATCTCCAGCTGTTTCATGAATACCAATCTGCAAAAATCTTCCAAAAAGACCTTTTTTTTTTTTTTTCCACAGCCCTACTTTTGGCTTTAACAACGCAAGCAATACTGCTTTGTTTTCTTTAAAGCCTGAATGGAAACAAGAGCTTTCAACAAAACAAGACCAAAGCAAACCTAACGAGACAAAGAACTGCACAGTGTTAAGGAGATTTAGCTGAAATGTTTGTAAAATATCAAAAGGAACATCCTTCTTGTTGGCAAAAGTGGAACTAACACTGCAGAGATGCATGATTATGAGACAATAAATGAGAGTATTTTCTTCTGGTGCAGTGGTCAGAAGTTATTGTTTTGAATAAGCACAACTGGTGTGTAATCTTTGTGGCAAGCTCCTTGAACTGCTTAAGTGCCAATGCTCTTTGGAAGCTCTTGGCAGATGGGAACTTATTTAAACTTACAAAACCAACGTAGACAACAAAAATGTAAAAAATGCCCTGTGTAAGTCCTCAGCTTGCAAGCAGATGAATTATGAGGACAATGGTGCTTCTCATGGAAGGGAGGGCAACAGGAACATTTTCTTTCCATGATGCCTTTGTAAAGCTTAAAAAAACCCAACTAACAGAGTAATATCCCTGACAAATGGCTTCTGGTGTGTCAGAAATGACATCTTCAGAATAATGGCACTGGCGTTTAGAGGGCCTCTTCTAGCTGCTGGTGCAGTCCCGGGGTCTTTTAGACTCTTAGTAGAGTTTGACTGGGCATATTTATTGCTTAGTAATAGTCTGAGAGATTCAAAGACCAAATTAAGGACTTGCCTATTGAATGTAATAAAAGGATATCCCATAGGTACCTGGTTTTATCACAGATTGATGTGCAACACAAATGTACCATGCACCCCAATAACAAGAGAGGCATATAATGTTTATTTCAGAATCTTACAGCAATTAGTCATTCAATCTTTTCCCAAGAATAAGAATTTTAGGGCTTAATTTCTCCATGTGTTATTGAACATAAGAAATACTGACCTGTGTCCTCAAAAGGAAAAAATGTGCTAATTAATACCCCGAACACAAACTCCTCACCAAACTCGGTCAGTTCTTGAATGTGAAAACATGAATATACGCTCAGTGAATAACTGGCATTCATTTCCTCCAAATAGAGAGGTACAGATAGAAATCCTGGTTTGTGCTAATGTTTACATGCCCTAGTTATTTAAAAAGAGTGTCCTGCAGAATTCTGGATCCCCCCCCAGTAAAAGTGACCGTTATGAACTGTGCTTACCCAGATCTTACTTGTGCCAGTCTCCATGGGCACCGTCTCAAAAATAAATCATTGTAAAGACTGTGATTTATCAAAAATAAATCATTGTAAAGACTGAAGGGATGCCGTATGTTTTAATCTGTACAATCTAATCTGCCTTTAGCTTTCATTTTCTGAGAGTGAGAAGACTACTGTGACCATATAGGACTGTATGATTTTGAGTACCCAATTGTTTAAATTGCACTAACTTTAATGGACTGTGAAATGTAAAAAGACAAGGGCCTCCAAAAGGGGTTAATAACAAAAAAAAAAAGATTGTATGGTGCCGCCTTCCTTCTGTGGAAGGAGTAATTTATGTGATCACAAGGGGGAGGGAGGAGAGGTGCTACATCATTTTGTCCTGGGTTAGGGGATCACCCAGCTGTTTCTTTGTGCATCCTGCCCTTCCGACCTCGCAGAGCCGTTCCTGGGCAGAGTGAGGTCCCAGTGCGGAATGCCGCAGCACCCGCTCTCTGCCTGCTGAGGGGTCACCTGAGGTGTTTCTTGCTGAGTAGGTCTCTCTTTCTCCATCCAGGTTGCTGCTGGCCCTGAGCGTCTGAATCCAGAGCTCTTGCTATGGGTAAGTGCAACCCGTTAGACACCAAGTTCCGAGCCAGCTCACCCCACAGCTGCTCAGAGCTGTAATATAGCATGAGGAGGGAAAACTCCAGCCACAGTTCACCCGGTGTTTGAGCAGCACCTTGCACTCTATATGCTGGTGCTACCTGGTATTAAAAATGTCAGAGGGTAATACACACCAGGAAAAAATCCCATAAGAACAGTATTTGGCAAATAAATCAATCAAAGCATTCTCTGTATACCGTCAAACAGCACCGATGCCAAGCTCTGTTTGCCTGCCCTCCAGAATGCAGAACATCCAGCTTGTGGGAATAGTAAAAGTTTAGCTTGAATCCCATCAGAAACCTGAGGGAAAGCATCCTCTGAGAATAAAGACTGTCTTTGCAGCCTTTACAATGATGTCTGATCTCCGGGGCCGCATCCTGCGTGTATGGACAGAGTTTGCACAGCCCCCGCTTTGGAATTTGACACTAAATGGGATGGATTGCTAGTGGGGATGATGGCAGAATACAGGATTTAGACTTGGTTTGGATCCAGCCCCAGGCAACAGTGCCTAAATTGTTACTGTGTGATGGCTAAACAATTCCTGCTTGAAAGGAGTGAGGGGATTCAGTCTGGTCCCCGTGGATCTGCAGCTTGGACATGACTGTCATGGGGACACGCTTCCAAGGGAAAGGCCATAAAAGGAGACAGCGTGGTCCCTTCATCCCGCTCCTCTGCATCAGGCACACGTGGGAAGGGTGGTGGAAGGAACATGCTATTGCGTTTCTGACGCCACTTGCTTCCTGAATAAACAGAAAGATCTCACTGTGATAAAAGAAAAATATGCATGTTATTGAAAAAAAACCCTCAGACTCATCAAAACAGAAAAGTGAAGTTCATGACTTTGGTCTGTATTTAATTAGATGATAGTTTAGGTCAGTCATTTTCTCCAGCGTAATTTGTCCCTGCTGTGTCACCACTTAACCTAACCCTTTTCCTTTTTCAGGGGCAAAAGACGTTTCCTTCTGGTCTGGTTAATGCCCTTCCTAGATGAGCTGGCTCAGGGAGTAAAGCACTGAAGAAACAGTTTTATCTGTATTTATGTAGGCACTTTCTGAGGAGAAACGGTCCTTGCTTCACCCTCCCCTGCCCTCGTCCTCGGTTTATAAACCATGCCCATGCCCATTGAACCAGCTTACGGTTGCTGTTATCCGTGTCTGCTCTTCCTGTTCATCAGGGCAGAGGCCTGACGGAAAGTGTTCCAAGGAGAAGGTACGCATTTGCTCCAGGCCCAGGCTGGCTTTGCTCTGGGTTTTTTTATGAGTTTGGCCATTTCTGTTGTTCCAGTTGAGACTGGAAATGTCCCCGTGCCCAGGGCCTCTGCTTTGACTCCACAAATGAGGACCTAGCCCATCAGATGGAAAAGTTACAAATCAATCTAGCAGTTTCATTTCCTTCTTCTCCTTTATTTCTTCTCATTTTGCTTTCTTCAGGTTTGATGTTATTTACTCTGCAATTTAAATTTTTATTTTTTTTTTATTTTCCAACTCAGATCAGTGATATTTTTTTTTTCCTTTCTAAACCAATTCCTTCCCTCTGTCCCTTTTCTCTATCTTTTCCTTCACAAAACAGTCTATGGGACCAAGTAAAGGCTTTACCACCCTAGTGTGTAATTAATCTCATCTGACTATGTAATTCAATCCAGGATCATCAAACAGTCTGAGTATTTTGGGTCACTAATAAAACAAAACATTTTTCTACTTTTAGATTTTACTCACTACAAAAGCTTTTGCAATTAAAGATGAACAATACTCGGTGCTGGCTGACCATTTTACACGGAAAGATCTTTCCCGTGGGAAAATGCTTATTTGTTATTTGTGTAGGAATTATCTGTTTCAGATAACTTTATTTTAATTTTTCTGGGTTTTGGTCGCTTCAATACTAATAAAAAACTAGCCTAGTTGGGCATGGTGGTTTCGTTTTACCGAACTCTTAGGCCGAAACAATTTTTCTGTTGCGTGAGTTTCAACAAGAAGTAGAACATTGAGGAATCCTACAGGAAAACATGTTTCTGTTGATATTTTAATGGAAGCTGATGACAATACACCTGGGCTGCCTCAGACTCCACAGGGCTTTCTAGTTTCTGAAAGGAAACCTTGCTCTGGTGCATAAAGCATACCCACGGCTGAGAAGAGCCGTAAGGAAAAATAACGGCGAGGAGTACAGCGATGGAGAGGAGGCAGCGCACGAGGTACGGATGGGCAATGAGCTTTCGCTGGGGAAGGTGAGCTAACCGAAGGGGTGAGGGCAGATCAAAAGATCCTTCATAGCGTGGCTGTGAGCTGTGGTGTGGGTGAGGCCAGGGCCTATTTTAAGCTTTTCCTGTGACCAGATTAAAGCTCGAGCTGTGATGCCCACACTGAATGACCACCGCGGTTCCTCGGGCCTCTCTTCCAGCACCAGGGGTTAAACTTTGCATCTTTCGGGGTGCAGCAATTTAAGTCAAGACAGAGCATTTCTGAAGCTCTGAGAAACGTTGCCTCAACTTCCCCTTGCTCCCAAGGGATGGAAACGTAGGGATGATGACTCTGGTGGGACTGAGGGTTCTGATGAGGTGCCTGCCTTGGCAGCAGCTCGCGGCAGATGGCCGGGGGGTCACCCAGGAGGGCACAGAGGCCGCACGCAGACCCCCACCTCAAGCGATGGGGCCGC